>NW_015112660.1:279910-283384 GCF_001443285.1 Poecilia latipinna | reverse complement strand
TATGACAGTCATATTAGTTTCATGCACTGTCTTTAAAATAAAGTGTTACTCTTTAACTTCATGGTGAAGGAAGTGTGTCTAATCTTCTCTGCAAAATTGTTTAATTTCAGTCTCCTCAAATAGTTTTTTAGATTAAGCATTCTCTCTGAGGTCATGCTACAAAATGTTAATTTTGTAGACAAAAAAAGAAAATCATCTGTGTAGTTATAACATGAGTTAGTGGGAGCATATAGATATTAAATAGGAGGGGCCCCAAGATGGAATCCTGGAGAAAACACCACATGTGATTTTTGTCACCTCTGATGAAACGTTTCCTATTAACACTGTGACAGCTGACCTTACTGTCACACAGAGATCTGAATGGCAATCTTTTTCTGTCCATCCTTAACATTAGTTTACATATTGATTAGTGAAGTTTAGATTTTGTATTTTTAAAATTATCATTAGTTAACTCTTTAGTTAACTATTTGCAGTGAACACATTCAGTTAACTTCACAGCAAAAACTAGAGAGTTAAAATTTCAGGGTTAGACGTGTCAGAGTTAATTTTAACTCATTAAGTGTTTTTTTTACATTTAGCGATTTAAATGATGCCCAATGTTGGAGTTATTTCGCAAAGTTGATTGCGTTGGTGTTGAATCAAATCTGCTGGGAGTAAAATAAGCTCCTCCCCTCTGCTTCACAGTCTTCGTTTGATTTCAATCTGAACACGGCTCCATTTTGTTCATCTCCTGTTCTACACGGTAAGTGTCCAACTTACTAAATCTTTTGTCCAGCACTATTACATTGACAGAGTAAGTGATGTTTTTGTACCAATTACCAATTGAAAGGCAGCTGAATATGTCCATTTTGTAACAACTTTACACAACGTGTTAGCTAGCAGCCCACGTGGTAGCTAGTACCACCACACCTGATATTGTTGTAATGGTAATTAATTACAACAATATCAGGTGTAAAACATATTCTGTCGAACTATATACTCGTGAAAAATATACTTCCATGTTGTTTGCCGTTTAAAATGATAATTTCGGCCTTGTGAATGTAAGAGGTAATAACTATTAGCTTCCATGGACCGTCAATGAGCCGAAGTCACGTGCCACAAATTGTGGAGAAACGTTGCACTGAGGGGAACGCTTGACCTATACCTTATTTTGTTTTGTCTAGGTTTATCCCAAAATGCTGATCCATGTAAAGTATGGTGACCTGCAAAAGTATGTGAGGTTGGAGGAGGTCGAAGGGCTGTTTGACTTTCATCAGTTTCACGAGAAAGGTTAATTATTTATTTAACATCTGTGGGGCATGGGCATTATTCTTTTTAATGTATGTCTATTTAACACATTTTACACATCTGTGGTAAGCAAAAAGAGTAATCCATTGTATTTTCATTAATATGTTTTTCATACTAATCACATGATCAACATCAAGTAACTGTTAGTTAAAAAATCTGGCTAATTACAGAATTAGGCTCTAAATTTTGCCTCTTTTTTTTTAAGTCATTGAACGATTTTGCCTGCCACCTGATGCCAAAGTTACATACAAAGATGCAACAAATACTGAAGTTGACGAAGAAATATTCAGTGATCTCCTTAGACAAGGCAGTGTGGTACTGACAGTTTTCTGCTATGATGATGGTGAGATGCCAAAGCAAATTAAATCAACTGCTATACAGATTTTACCAAGGAATGTAACTGATGTCTATTGTCTCTTTCTTCAGAAAGGTCATCTGCTTCTGAGTCTGACTCAAGCTTCAAGTCGAATGCATCAACATCAACAATACTAATGGATGAGATACCACGCAAGAAGCAAAAAACTGAGAATCCTAATAACTCAGTGTCTGCTAAGAGTGTAAAAATATTTTTTGTCTGCCTCTAAATCCTGTTTTGTATACCCAGACATGTTTTGTCATATTTTGGTAATCTGCATATTGCATATTTACATTTTTTTTTCTATTATTCATTTCATAGCTGGTTGAAGGTGTCCTACAAAGCAACTCTGGTGGTGACGAAATTCTGCAGGAGTATGAAACTACAGAAACCCTAACTGACGCCACAAGAAGAAAATTGGTCAACATACTGGTGGCTCACATGATTGATAAACATGGGTATGTTGGTTTTTACACTATCATGTATTTAATAATTGAAAAAATTGTCTAATCACCTATTTAAAATCTGCTGTTAGGCANACAGCTTGATGGGAATGCCTGCCAGGAGGCCATATCTCTGCTTAACCACACCACAGACAGGTCCGTGATCTTTCAGAAGATGAGAGAGACTTTTGAGCACCGTCACAAGCTTATTGAACATGCCAGTGAAAGAACTGATATTCTGAGAACGTTCCCGAGGTTCCTGGACACAAAAGGATTGGTAAGTATTCAAGTGAGTTGTTAAAGACTTTAAATGTGGATTTTTACCTTGTTATAATGGTTTGATTTCTGCTTGTTATTAAAGATTGATCAAGACTTCAGGCTTCTATTCAGTGAAGAAACCTCAACCAGACTGCTGGAGAAGTGGAATGTGTTCTTCAAACCAAATGTCATCAAGGAGGCTAAGCGTCTCACTTCTACACCTGAGTTGAGAAGTTTGATGCAGTCAGCGGAAAGTCTTCAAAGCGATGACCTCGCTAACACATCTAGTAAGTACCTAGGTATATCTGAAAATACTTGTTCAGAGTACTCATAAAGTTCTGATATTATATCTGAAAAATTTTATAAATTTGTCCTCAGGCTATGACCAAGAAATGGCCTCGCTGTTACTTCTCTTACATCTCCTACCACCGCAGCCAGGAGGACAGAAGTCTCCAAAAATCAGTGCAAGTGATGCAGTTGAGAGACTTGTTGTCTTTCATAAGGTAATTGAAATTTAAAATATGCAAAGTAATTTGTCTATTTCCTTTTATAGACATGCATAAATACAGATGTTTAAATGACAGCTTTGAAGATGTCTGGGGATACTTTAATTAATTTTTTATGTAACATGTATCATAAAGCTGCATGTTTTGTTTCTTATGTTTAGTGTATATCTTTCTAATTTTAGTCATGCTGCAGTTTGGACGAGCATCTCCGGGGTCAACAGGGTTTGCAGCCCTACCTCCTTGCTGTTGGGCGTCAGAAAAGCAAGATAGAGAACTTCTACATCGTCTTGGATAAGTCCCTCATCCCTTGCCAGACGAATGGCTCTCTTGGAGCATTTGATGAGCTATTCAAAGCACATTTTGTGTTTAATGTCTCTTATGATGCTGCATTGATGAATTTCTACACATTTCTGCAGACAACAGTGTATAACATGATGTGTGCAAAATGAAAGAATCGCCCAGAGTTAGGGACATGAGAGCAAGGCTGCTAAACCAGTCCCTTGTGCTCTCTTGTGAGTAAGTCAGGCTAAGAAATGTTGACCTGTTTTATGTGTCAAGAACTGTATCCAAGCAGCCAGAATTTGATCTCACATTTGAGAATTGACCATAGTTATTGTCCTGGACC
>NW_015112660.1:273252-276076 GCF_001443285.1 Poecilia latipinna | reverse complement strand
GACCAAAGTTCAAATTGTTTTGTTCTCAGAGTGGCTGCAGGCATCAGTTTCTGACATACACAGGTTTTCAAAAGCATCTTAATAATGTTCATAGCAATGTTCAGCAAATTTCACAAAGTTCAGCTATTCCAAGTTCTTCATCTTGTTGTAATCCAGTTGTGACATGTCAAACAGATGTTTTGGATGACCAGTTAACCCCCTTAAATCAGTGCTGTTCTTCTGATTCTTCTCATGAGAGCACCTCCTCAGAGATTAATAAAGATCAAACTAAAGAGATGTGTGCATCTATAGTAGCTAAATTACAAGGCAGTGGAATCTCTGGCAGTCTAGTGTCATCTATTGTGGGAGATTTAGAAGAATTAACAAACGAGATTCACTTAAAAGCAAAGGAAACGGCTATATCTGCATTACCCAAAACTGATCCCAATATTTCTGTGATAAATGATTCATTTGAACAATTTGAAAACCCATTCACAAACCTAAATACAGAATGGAAGCGAAACAAATATTTCAACCTTAAATGGGGTGTTGTTGAGCCTGTTGAGATAACACTGGGAGTAAGATATGATAGCAGGCGAAATCAAAAATCTGGTACATATGATCAGGTACCTGTGAAGGATACGTTCATATATGTGCCAATATTGGAAACATTGCAGTTCATGTGCAGAAATCAAAACATTTGTGCTATACTTAAGAAAGAAAATGGATCAGAGATAGACACTTACACAGACTTTTCTGATGGAATCTATTATAAAACACATCCTTTGTTTTCAACAAAAAAAGGTGCATTACAAATTCAAATATTTTATGACGATTTTGAACCAGCCAATCCCCTGGGCTCAAAACATGGAATTCACAAAATTGGCTGTCTCTACTTTGTTCTAAGAAACCTGCCTCTTAAATTTAATTCAGTTTTAATGAATATTCATTTGATATCGCTATTTCATGCACAAGATCTTCACAAATATGGTTTTGATTCTATTCTGGAGCCATTAATGACAGATCTAAAAAATCTGGAAAGCCAAGGCCTTAGTCTTCCATTTTCTGATGAGCCAGTATATGGCACAATATCCCAAATCACCGGAGATAATTTAGGGATGCACACAATTCTTGGTTTTAATTAATCTTTTAGTAGCACCTACTTTTGTAGACTTTGTTTAATAGAAAAAAGTGACTGTCAAACTGTATTCAGTGAGGATGATCCTAAGGTAGTACTTAGAGAAAAGACACATTTTGAAATGATTTATAAATCTCTTGAAGAAAACCCACAGTTAAAGTCTGTGTATGGTTTGAAGAAAAACTCTTTACTGAATTCACTGAGGTATTATCATGTTTCTAACAATTATTCCTTTGATATAATGCATGATCTTCTTGAGGGTGTTGCTCAGTATGAGATCAAATTACTTTTTGAATATCTTACTCAAAACTTATTATCAGAACAAGATTTACTTTCCAGGATTTATAGTTTTGATTATGGGTATTTAGAAAGGAAAAACCGTCCCACAAAAATTATTTTGGAGAGTGCTGGAAATAGTATAGGCTTGAATTCTATTCAGACATTGTGTCTTGTTAAAAACATTCCACTTTTGTTTGGGGACATTATTCCTACAGGAGATAAAAACTGGTACTTGTTACTGTTGTTACTAGAAATAATGAACATTGTCTTTTCTCCTATCCTCACGATGGGTATGACGATATATTTGAAGCATTTAATTGTTGAGCACCATAGACTCTTTAAGTTCTTATATCCACATCGGAATTTGATACCTAAGCATCATTTTATGATCCATTATCCATCTTCCATTAGGAAAATAGGTCCATTATTACATATGTGGTCTATGAGGTTTGAGGCTAAACACAAAACATTTAAAGATTACTTTAAAAACTTTAAAAATATAACCAAATCACTTGCGAAAAAGCATCAGATGGCCATAGCTTATCATTGGGAAACAATAAGTATTAAAAAAAAGGAGCATGGGCCTCTCAAACCATTTTCACTTAAAGATGAAGATGTGGACAACAAAGAAATGCTTCAAATGATTTCATCGGGAGATGTTTGTTCAACCAGCTGGGCTAGAGTTGATGGTGTTGAATACAGACCTGGACTTGCTGTTTGTAGCACAATTCAAGATGAGATGCCAGTATTTTGTCAGATAAGTGATGTACTTTTAGTTGACAATACCTTTCTTTTGTTTTCTAAACGGCTATTCACAGAAACATTTGATGATCATCATCATGCTTTCAGGGTTGTTCAAAGTGAAGAAAGGCATTTAGTAAAAATCACTGAACTTACATTTCATAGGCCTTTTGATATTCAACACTCTTATGGCGTTTCTAATGAATGTTTGTTTATTGTACCACAATTTAAAATGTTGGATAAATAAAGAGTTTAAAATTGATATACTTGTGTCAAGTTTTTTTTAAATAATTATTATAATTAATCATAATTATGAAGTAACTTTTTTCTGGAGTAAATAACATTTAAAAGTGTTAAATCAACACTAACAAAGTAGTACATTTTTGTTCTTGGATCAGTGTTATCCATTGTATCCCACAGTGTTAAATGATCCCTGTTTTGTGAGTTAAATAGGTAACTCTGATAAAGTGTTAAAATTTTAACTATTTTGAAAGTGTTAATTTAACATTCATGAGTGTGGACTATATAAACGTCAAAAAAATGTTAAAATCAACTCTGTAGGAGTTAAATTAACACTGGACTTTTTGCTGTGTTGGATCAAAAACCTAACATTGGCCCAAGTGATTTTTAATCACTGGGTGTTTTCTTGAGTGCTCTGTATTTCATTGGTAAGACATTGTGAATTGT
>NW_015112660.1:252922-270123 GCF_001443285.1 Poecilia latipinna | reverse complement strand
TTGGATCAAAAACCTAACATTGGCCCAAGTGATTTTTAATCACTGGGTGTTTTCTTGAGTGCTCTGTATTTCATTGGTAAGACATTGTGAATTGTGTTTGGATGTTTTAAATATCTTCAGATAATTCAGTGCCTCAGTGGTTTGGCTCTGAGAAAGCAGGCTTTCAAAAAGGTACATTTTGTAAGACATGCAAGAAAATTGTCACAAAAAAAACAAAAATGCGAGTCAAAGACAGTTTGACAGTTTAAAAGAAGAAAAACACACAAGAGTACCTCCATTCCATTATAATATGCAATAAGAAATTTGAAGCAGGTCTAGATAGGCGCACGTGAAAAGTAAGTGACTTGAACAAATGCTGCAGCAATAACTTTCTGCATTCAATATCGCAGTGGGGGGGGAAATGTCCTTAATGCTAATCATAGTGTAGGTCAACTTGATATCCCTGTCATTTACTGTAATTTCATTTTAACTTAAAGTTTGAGGTCAGTTTAACAGGCAATATTATTTCATTCACTGTAGGAGTGTGAGGTAAAATTCTTTGTGCAATTATCAAGTAATGTGCTAGATTATGAAGTCAACATGATTTCCACTCAAACCTCTTCATGTCTTGCTTTTAACTAATGCCTCTGCACTTGCGCAAGGCTCCAGATTCAGGCCTTTGTTTCGAAAAGAGGCTGTTTGAACCGTATACAGTAAGTAAAACACCTTGTTTGACTGCACTATTAAATGCTGCCACATAGAAGCCTTTTATTTTCTATGTAGTTAAACCAGATTTAGCATTCACTAGGAGCATTGTGAAGTGATTTGTAAATGTAGTGCATACTCAATTTAAGCTTATTCTTGTTTAAAATGTCTTCTTGATTAAAGGCCTTAGTTTCCTAATAAACAAAGGCAGTTGTACAGTTCCACCAGGTGTATTGAAGCACTGATACTCAGTAGCTTTTTAGAAGGGGAGTGACGGTCCGGTGCATTTTGATTGTGCCTTTTTGCTCACTGCCTCATGTGCCAATTCTTGTTGGTTCGAGTTAAAGCAGCTGCTGACCAGTGGCGTCTAGATGAAAGGACAGTTTCAGTCGATACTCTGCCCTGTTCAACAGAATATTCATTTAGGATGCCAGCGTGGGGCCCGAGGAGGACTGAAAATGTTTCAGAGCAGAGGGTGGCGGGATGAAAGGAATAAAAAAAGCAATATAAAAGGTGTAACCAGGCTGGAATTTGACAACAAGTGTCATCTACAACTGCAGGTATAAATGTCAGTCACATGACTGAACAATTTGATAAAGATATACATTTTTTTTCCCTTACAGACTTTCTCTTAGCATATAGTTTCCAGCAAGGAAAGGGGACTTTTAATAATTGCAAAATCTGTGTATGAACATTAGAGTATAAAAAGTGGGTGAATTCAGAATATTAATTGTGAATAAATAAATGTGCTGTTTATTTCATGAAACATGTCAAAAGACGTCTGGCAGATAAGATTAGGAAGTTTAAAACCATGACCTCAGGCAGTGGGCTGGTTTTAAAGAATGTTGCAGAGGGTAAGATGGGCCTACGCCATTTATTTCTTGATTGCAGTTGAAGCTCTGCTGTTTAATCAGCAGGGTTGTCTAATGTATTGGGTAGCTTGCACAATGCTCTTGTTTTCACAATCAGCCCAAGGAGGGCTGCAGGAGTTTCCAACAAAAGTTATCTCTTCAGTATTAGCTTGGTGACTCTGCACTAATTACCAACTATTTTTCTCAGAAGATTATTGCACTCATGAGCAACAGACTTGACAAACCAGTGTGTCGTCCATCCTGTTATACGTTACGTTATTTGCAGCCCTGTCTCCATCTTCTCTCAGTAAAGACGTAGTGAACCTCCCCAGGAGCGACAACTCAGCCAGGAGATCACAGAAGAAACGCACAACAACATCCGAAGTGAACTGTTGCTGAATTACAACATTTTTGCAGAGAAGAGTGGGCCAAAATTCCTCTATGTCTCTAAAAATTGTTATTCTAAATGATTGCATTGCAGTTGTTGCAAATCAAGCATTTATTAGGTTTAGGGGGCAATAATTACTTTACCCAACAATGTAAATAGTGGCCTCTTAAACTTCATCCCTATAAGGAAGCAAGAAAACGCCAGTGGGTGATGAGAGGCGCTGACTTGTTTGCTTAAAAATCATTATATTTATTACATGAAACAGGAAGACGGATGATTATTTCCTCATTTTAACTTTTGTAGCTTTGGCTATTTTGTTCCGAGCTTACTCTGGTACATATAAAAAAAGAGTTTTTTGCTGCTGAACATTTTGTACAGATCATTCTACGATTCGTGGCCGGCTTGGGAACCTCTTGCTCTGCATCTGCTTTATTGACTGCTGACTTATTTAAGTGCTTTTCCAATAGTTTGCTCATAGCCCACTGTCAAATACACATGGATTCCATTAAATCATCTACCAGCCAAATTTTGATTCTTTTCATTTTGGTTTGATAAAATAACAAGACCATCTACTCACAGCTTTTACAGTGGTGGAGATTGAAAATAAGCACCCTCTGATTTTAAAGTGACATCAATTGACTGCTTAGCTAATTTTTTTCACTTGATTGTTCAAAATACAAGACCCTTTGACAGACTAAAAAACAATCTATCAAGTGTTCTTATAACACCATAATGCTTCAACATTATGCACATTTCTTCTAGCTTCTTTTTCTGGTCAGAGTGGAAAAGCACTGGTGGAGGAATGTTATTAATGTCCTAAATTTCAGTAAACAAACAGCTTGTTCAACTGTTTTGTCATCGTCAGGAAAATACAAAGCTACACCACTTACTAAAGAAGTTCTTCTTGAAAGGAAATGCCTACAAAACCCGGGTTTAGCTTTGTTTTTTTGTTTTTTTGAAGGAGTTAAATAATGGTTTTGTTCCACATTTTAGTTCGGTGTTTACCCTTATTTCCTCTTCAATCTGCCCTTAAATCTGCCCTGCACAAGCAAAGCCAAGACATTTGTAACACGTTTTTAATGGGAGCATTTTGTGCTCTGGCATTAAATGCCAGAGGCTATATTAATAGGGTTAGCAGAGTTGTTGGTGTGTTTTCAGATCTCGCTCGGTGGAGAGTTAATAAGTGTACAGGGTTATAAATCTGCCAGCTTTTTGCTATAGACAGTCTGTACTTTTTAAGTTGATGCCATCAAAACATTGATTTTTATTTCTTCAACCCCTCTTCAACCTCCCCAATCTCCCCCTCCTGCCACCTCCACAACAGAAACACTGTAAGCTACATTCTAGCAAAAAAAAGTGATAAGAATCCAAAGTGTTGCAGCTGTGGGTGTGGCTTTTTGAAAGAACCCCTGCGGTAAGAGTAATGGCGGACATTAACGTACATTTCTTCACCTTTTAACAACATTTTTACCAGTGTTGGACTGAGAAGTAGCTCATAATGAGCTCAGCAGACGTGCAGCTCTTCCAGGCGTTTGCCAATAGATGCTGGCTAATCTGACAGAGCTGATCAGTGGGGGTGGGGGGAGGGGGTTTGAGCCTGTAGCTCAAAGGCCTGGAAACTGCAGCTCCAGAGAGGAGTTGTGCCACAAAGATGGCTGCCGTGTGAGATTAAAGTATTTCTCAGACATCATGGGAAGCAATAAAAGGGCAATCTTACCCTTTAGGAGCAAAAAAAAAAAACAGCAAGTTGTCTATTTTGTCTATATTTTACAGTTACGGTGGAGACCGGGGATTCCGTTGCTAATGAAATGGATTATTGGTAATTGATTTACAGACCAAATGTTTCTTGTTTCAGTTCCTTATTCCAAACGCGTTTTGGCATTTGGTTGAACGCTCTTGTAGAATCCTTGTTTTCTAGATTGAAACTGTTTGAAGCGATTACTTTCCTTCCCTGTTGTGTCTCCTGCGCAGAGTGGAGCAGCAGTGAGAGACAAATGCTCCAGGTGCTGCTGAAAACCTCCCGGAGTGCACAGTGTGAGTCAGGAGAGGTAATGCTCTAAGTTAGATTTATTCTTTGATGTACCTTAGACTTGTTTAGTTGTAATAATTTCTATGGATGTAAACAGGCCTTTGTAACATTTATTGTTTTGATGTTAGGTTTGTGTGAATAATGTCTATTTCTTGTTTTTTCTTTCTCGTTTGCCCGGCCTCGCTCCTCTCTACTCCGCAGAGATCGCGTTGCCACAGGCCAAGTTTTGGACACATTTTCTTACGCTGAAGCTTCTCCAAGAAGACCGCTAAACAGTGAGTGGATAGAAGTATGTTGTACAAAGTAGAAATGAACAAACACAACTTGTGTTTTTTGGGAAATGTCCAGGTGTGCTGTTACTTCAGCAATTGAAGATTTTACTGCTACTGTTAGTTTTTTTGTGTTTCCTTTCTACAGCTAATACAATTTCTGTTTGAGTCTCTGCCCAAAAAAAGTAAGAAAAAATGTATATATCTTTCTGACACCACAAAGGACCACGACAGCACTCACGGGTCAAAAGTTTCACGTTGTTGCACCAGAAATTGTTCATCTGTCCTCCAATTGTTCATAATGATTAAGTCCAAATTACAAAACAACTGGATGTATTAACTGGGTGCTGATGGACAATAATGAATGATATATCTTAGTACTATAGAAAATGTGCACCGTGTCGGCGGCGACACATCTAAATTTGCAGTACCGTAATTCCGCCACACTTGGCGCTATCTGAAAAATTCCAACGGTTTCTGAAAGGGGAGACGTTGCACTTTCCAGCAAGTATCGGGTTAATACGGTAACTTCACAGCTGCAGCTGCAGAGAGTGTAATTAGTCCGGGGGGAGGGGGGGCACTCGTTTAATAGACGGTATATTGTGATAATAACTTGCTGGATATTGAAAGTTCCAGTTGTTATCGATACATGGGTAAGTATATCATCTCACAGGACATTTAAAGAACTACTTACAATTAAAATAAGGAAGATTTATTTAGGCAGACGCTTGAAACTTTGGCGTAAAAGGGTTAAAGTCATTGGTGCAAACATGTTAATTTAGATGCATTAAATATGTTAATTTAGGTGTATTGTTCACAGTCTTTCTAAAATGTGCCACCGCCAAGTGATTGTCCTCTAAAGCACTTTGGTGTTATCAGTTTCATATTTAAAAGTTCTAAGGCTTTGAGACCGGCATGCATTAGATAACTAACACTGCACACCAGAAACAGTGAATTTCAGACCTAATTATTCCCAGTATTGCTAAAAGGCCATATCGCAGGTCTTCTCATATCCATGGAGCTGTTGAGATATCACAAATCCCCGAAATAATTAATATTCAGATTTAGGGCCTTTAATTGGCAGAAAAACTGAAAAAAATGTCCCCTCCTCACATTTAACCTGCTGCCAGGACACACGGGTGTGGTTTCTAGGCCCTTTTAGACTCATACATTTAAGATGTTTGACACTTTTCAGGTGATTTAACATGTAATTACCTTGAAACTAAGCTGGACATTGCAGAAGAAGTCAAAAGAAACACGCGCGCGCGCTCACACACACGGCAACAGAAGAGCAATGGGCTGCAGACCTGAGACTCGCTAAAGTAAAGCCATGGTTCCAATCTCTGCAACTGAACACACACACTGCCACACTGCTTGGGGACTGAGATTTCTGTAAGAAGCATTAAAATAATGTTTGTGTATGCAAGGGTGTAACACATTTAAATCTTGATGGCACATATGCACTCTGGAGCTGTTTTTTTTCCCCCTCTATGAGTGTCTGTCCTTGTGTTATTGCTCCCTGAGATACTTGATATTTAATGAGGGGAGGGAGAATGGGAAAGGAAAGGAAACACCTAAGCTTTGAGTGCTTTTAATTTTCTTTTTTTTTTTTCCTTGTGCCTTCCCAAGTTTTGTTTGCTTACATATGTGCTTTAAAGGTGTACTATATATAACATTTATTATATATAGAAATGTATATATACATTTCTATATATGTATATCCTTTCGCACATATCAACTTAAGTGACACCATATAATAATTCAGTATAACAGTTTCAACTGCTCTGAATGGGATTCTCTTTGTTCGTTCTTCTTGCTGGTATGCATTAATTTTTGAATAGGAGGGTCCGTACCCTAAACTTTCTATGGAAGTTGGCAGTAGAAACTTATCTTGGTTTACACTAAAAATTCATTTTCAGTCGAAACAAAATCATCCTTGCAACAAATGTTACATTTGAGGACTGCCAAACCCAGACACATCCCTTGGATTTCCAGACTTGGGCCATGATTCATCACTCTGTAACACTGAAGCAGTGTTTCTCCACAAAATAAAGATAAAAATGAAAATAAGAACTTATACTGTACAGTTCTGTCTTCTCAGCCAAGTAGGCAAATATGTAAACATTTTTGGAAAAGAAACAAAAATAAATGTGCAGTATGTACCTCTATTCAGAGTTTTTCATGTTAAATTGCAGAAATTATAAGTACTCAAAGTAGTAAAACATGCAAAGTTAAAACTAAATGCGGAGAAAATCTATTATTTTATGCATAAAATCAAGAGTAAATTGTGCAACAGCTACATTTTTCTTACAAAGGACTTTGCCAAAAGTCAAAGAACTGAAAATGGTGCAAATCTCACGTTAAGAACTTCACTAAAGTGTTTTGCATTGGCAAAACAGGTATATAAGTCAGAGCTGTGTTTGTAGTGAGCTGCTTTGTTTCTTTGTGAGACTCGATTAGAGTTTACACAAAAAACGCAGCTCATCTACAAATGTGAAACTGCTGCTGATTCACCAGAATCTGCTTCTCCCCCGTTCGCTTCTGCTGTGATATTGTTGATATTTCGCACACGATACCCATGCACATCTAATAGTCACGTGAAGAACAGAGGAATCCAAATTGCTTCCCAAACTGCCACCTTAAATCAAAACTCACTTTATTAACAAAGTGTACAGTTTTTCGGTGTGTGTGTTTGCGCGTGCGAAATTTTGATAAGAACTGTGTTTCTTTGATTGTCCCCTCTCTTACACTGGCTTCCACAGCAATCACTTTCACAGCTCAGTTGGCATCTGATTATCTCTCTCACACACACACAGACGTACAAACACAGAAATACACACAGATGCAAACGGCGTCATTTGCATTCTGCTTCCATCTCGAAACTGTTATTTTGGTGATCAGACCGAATGGGAGAGGAAGGGAGCTTACAGTAATTATGCAATTGGCTTTCGCTTTGTAGCGGCTCTGCTCTGTGAATGCATTATTTTGTGAGTGTGTAATGCGTGTTGTGTTTCTTTTTAATTTGAATTGTGCAGAAGAACATATCAGAGCTGTACCTGCAGACCCAGTCCGGCTTTACCGGTTTAACATTCAAAACCTGGAACATGGTGGTTGTAGATTAAACCTTCGGGAACGACATTAAAACATTAAAATGAATTTACTTGCAAAGCACATTCAAATTGTTGTCATCATCTGCTGTTTTATAATATAAACATTATATAAATTCGTTTTAAATTACATACAATCTAACTTGATACTCGATATAACATAATGTATCTGAATTCAGTATCTAATTGCCATTGTTGTAATGCTTTCTATTGAAGGAAGCTAAATATGCGACAAGTAGTTGAGTTTGTTTCAGTTCCTCCCCACTGTGTGATGACAGTGGATGGTTAATTGTATTTAGTCGTTGATTTTGCTGAAAACTCTTTTACTTATGTATGTTTTGATAGTGGAAACGAGCAAAGCCACTTTCAATAGAAAAAAAAAAAAACAAACGAACAAAAAAAAAAATGCCACTCGAATCTACTGTGACTGACTGTGTGACCTGTAGGAAGAAAACCCAGACCGACTGATCCAGGAATACTTTCTGTGGTAAAGAAAAAAAAAATTAAAACAAAAATAGATTCAATGGAAGCAGTAACTATTTAGTGGTGTCACGTCGATTTTAAGAGAGAACAGAAACGCATCTAAACAGGTTCGTTGAAGTCTATCAGCTGGAAAACAGAGTCTAGGTTGTTATCAGCGGCTCCTTCAGTGGATTCACCCATCCGAATGATGAGGTTAAAACAGTAAGACAGGTCCTAGTGAATCATCTATCAAGAAAGAACATGAGGTTATTGCTGGCAGCAGCTCGGCTGAAGTAGATGGACAGCAGCACTAACTGCCTGTGGGACTGAATTACCCATCCTACTGTAAAAGAATAGACTCCAGTTTGATTAGTTGCGGTGGTTATAGATGTCATTGATGAGTTAGTGAAAAGTTTTTGATAAGCCTTTTGATTTTCCATTTTCTATGTTCTGCAAAAAGTGTAAGCAGTCTGTATTAGATGAATAATGGCACATTGTGGTAGATCATGGATCACTCTTGAGAAGGTGGATGCTAATTTTAAGATTGATGACTATATCTGGGAAATAAAAAATGGATTTATGATTAAGCTTAACACTTGATTCATACTCTGCACAAATGCTTAAGCTTAATTATAGAAAATTAAGCTTAGAAATGTTCATTGGAAGACAAGAAAAGATTGATAAAAAAAATTCAGCTGAAAAAAATTACGTAATAACTATTATTGCTTCAGTTTCATATTAGATGGACTGCATGAACAGAGCAAACATGTCGCATTAAGAGAACAAACTGAAATGGGTTTTCCATCTTTTTTTCATTCAAACTTGATTTGAACATTTTTATTGCTACATTGCAGGGGGTCTAGAAGTTAGACCCCCTGAACGTATCAACACATCATAAAATCATGAAAATCCTGGCAGATGTAATATCAAGAGGAGAACAATGTTTATTGAATTTAAAGTGGCATTTTAAAGAGAAACGCAGATTTTCAAAATGTGGGCTTTTACTTTGTGTGTCCGGAGTTTTTGGGTGTTGTTTTTTTTCTCACCATGTTGGTTGTCATTCTAAAAAAGAAACATGGTGGGACGTGTCATGTTTGGTTTTGTACACGATGTCGCATTTTATAGATTTTTAGATGGTAACAACCAGACCACTTATACTTTCGAATCTCTATAATTAGGAGAAAGCACACTGTTTATGTTTATGTTTTCGCATCCACCTGAATAATGTGCAGAGTTGCGCCACTGATGGTGATCACCGTGGTTTTAAAACGAGTAAAACTGCTACATTGCGGTGAGTGGTTGAATGGGTAGCAGAATCACCTTTCAATCCAAAAGTTGTGTTTGATTCCAATTTCCATCTGCCGCATGTCTCTGTGCCTCTGGGCAATGCACTTAATCCTATAAGTAGTTGCCTACTAATCTGCGTATTGGTGTATAATGTTCACGTGTTTGAGTGTAGCTTGTTGAATGTGGCTCCAGTATGAAGCACTTTCAGTGTCTAGATGTCTAGAAATGTGGCTCATACATTTGGTCCACTTACCAGAGTTTATTTGGCACACTAACGGCCAAATAAACTAAAGTATTCCTGTGATTAATACTAAAGTATTAACATTATTAAAAAGCAGTCTTTGAAAGTAAAAAAAAAAAAAACAAAATAAAAAATATTTTAAACAAGGTTTAAAAGTGATTAAATTATAGAGTATGCAATCATGAATTGATGACACTGGAATGATACTATACTGCCTTGTAAAATGCTTTGAGATTGAATTTGTGGTGGATTAATTATATGTGGACTAAAAATGCCTGTGTTTTTTTATTTTGCCTATTGTGACCAAGGTACGATTTAGTCTGCCAGTTTTTCTTTACCTCTACTTCTTCACTCTTCTAGGTTCATTTCCTTTCCTAACCTCCCTTTCTTTAGGTTCATAGAGGTGACAATATCTGTCACTTGCTCCACTAACCATTCATGAAATGGTTTATTTTTCTTACTCTACCTCCTCGTAGTTTTATTTTTTTTATCGTATCATCTTGCCTCCTTACTTTTCATAACCCTTCTGTTGGTTGAGCATCCATCATTGACCTATTTGGTAAATATTACACTATCTTCTTGTCATTTGGCAAACAGCTCTCGTATTGTGCATTTGCCAATACGGAGTTGTAATCATCTTCTCCGCTTCCCTATTTCTCCCCAGCTATCTCTGTCCCTCGATTTTCCTCTTCAGCCATTTCTTTGTTGGGCACCAAATGATTTCCGCTACTTCTCAGTCTGCTATTTGTTGTTTAATAATCATGTATCAAGGATGTGCATGTGTATCCATAGGCAATTTTCTGCAGTGATGATGAGGAAATCTATTAAAGTCTTGAGGGTTTGTGTGTGAGTGTGCATGTCAGAGAGAGGGAAATGGTAGGAGCTATTTATTTTCTGGATGTCAGACTGAACGGCAGCTCTGTGCTCAGTCGCTTTTTGCGTACGTTGATATTAATTTAGCTTTTTCTGCCTATATCTTCCATCCCAGAGTTTTTAATACAAGGAGAAAATATAATTTTGAAACAAAACCTGACTCGTGACAAGGTTTGCCTAAACTACTTTATGTTGATCTTTCACAAAAAAACAACAACAAAAAAAACAAAATCAACGGCAGTAATTCAAGTGTTTGGTTGTAACAGTTCCTTGTGTTCCCGAGTTTTCATTAAATATCTTCTATATGTCAGCCTGGACCTGCAAGCGTCTTACTCACCGCCAACAACAACAACAACAACCATACTTCATGACAAATACATTATGACCGAACAACAATAGGTTATGTAACACATCATACACTCCATTTTCTACATACTGGTGACGATAATGCAGCACAACTGCTCTCAATTCAGCAACTGGTGTCCAAACACAACTGCATAGTTGCAGTTTTGAAACAAAGTACTCTGCAAAAACTCTGTGAAACATAGTGACAGACATTCCTATTACCAAACAGGTCGTGTAGCATCTCGAAAATATGAAAATACAGAACATGTCAGTGGTCTTGTTTGGCACATGTGCACATGTGTGATAGGAATATGAATTATGCTCTCTAAGTCTGTCGTGGGATTGTTTTCGTGTGGCCAGGCTGAACATGTTCATGAGTGATTTACATGAATTTTTGATCTGTTGACAAGGATGCCGCATGAATGATGCCCAGTGAACTAGCTCCAATGCTCCAGTGTCATTCTCTTTAGTTTATATACATTACATCCATATATATACTTATGTTTCTATATGTGTGTGTGTGTGTGTGTGTGTTTATGTGTGTCTGAATGGTCTGAATTGAAGAGAGAATTTGGGAATATATTGGTCATGTCAAGGAGCCTCAGTGGAATGCCAGCAAGCCAAAATATTGGTGCATGAATCATTTGAAACTCTCCGGATGTTTTTATGAGAGTTGTTGCGGCAGAAGAGTAATGTCCCTGTGGGTCAGGGCATGCACCATGTATTCACCAGGCCCTAGGTACTATATTGGTGTCTCATTAAAATCGCAACAGTTGGATATTTTCTCCTGGTAGAATAGCTTAAAATTGACCATTGGAAGGAAAATATCATCACACGCTTATGGGCACCTCTAGTAAGGATGATTAAAATAGCGTGAGGAAAAAAAAAAATCATATTTTTCTCTTGTAACATAACCTCACAAAATCACTGTAAATGTAGTAATAATTGCACTTCAACATATACTTTTTTTCCGAGTCTCAAGAAACCTTGATCTTGTTAGGATCATGGGTTGTTGAGTTGTTTTGGAATTTGATTTATTGATTGTAGTTTTATTCTGTGTTCCTTAGTCTCTTTCTTTGATTAGATCAGTCTTATTTCTGTTTTCTTTTTAGTTCAGTCCTTCTGGTTTATTTCTTGTCTCCTTGTAACTCTAGTTTACTTATGCTGCTCAGATCTAATTGTTCTAGTGTTAGATTTATTTCCTAGTCCCCTGTGCCTCTCTCTCTCTCTCTCTCTCCTCAGTCAGCCCAAGGCACATCTGTACTCTTTAAAGATTTGTTTTAAATAAAGAAGAGAACAAAAAAAAAACAGAAGTGCATAAGATGTTTGACTGAAATGCAAATTTCACTGTAATATTTGCAAAACATTTGTTTCCTAAATATTTTGTGCAATGATCAGCAAAATAAATAATTATCTTCACACCCCAAGAACTCTTTTCTGTGCATCACACCAGGCTGACGTCGGTGTCTCTGAGCATGTTGACCGAGTCAGGCATGCAGGATTGCAGGACGGTTCACTGCTGGGAGCAGGTGGCCAGCCATGCCTTGCGTGGCTCGTTTGCTCCTCTCCTTGGGCTTGGAACTCAATCACCACAACGATCTCTGCATTGAACTTCTTCTGTCTTTAGTGTTGACATCATTTATTTTATCCGTACAATAATCTTCTTTCTTACAGCATGCGCCGGTCTATATTGCCTCATGTTATTCTCACATCTCAATAATCTCTGGATAAAACAACATTATGAGCAAACTTTTCATTAAGTTCAACCCTGCAAAGTGATAATTGCCTCCCTTACCCTTTAACACTTTTATTTTTAATTTTTTTTAAAGGTATTGATTTTTTTTTTATTATTTTTAAATTGGCCGTACATTTTCTCTGAATCCCTAATCAAGTAGAAAAAGCCTTGAAGAAGAAACCAACTGTCACAACACAGTCTACATTAATTAGTGCTGCCTGTGTTGTGACCATCTGTGTCGCGTTCAGCCGAGCAGGGCCTCATTATCTCACTATCACATCACACTGCCTAATGATAAAATGACTTAACAATTGTTCACTTGTGTTGCAGTTCGGTTTGAACAAACCCGACTAAAGCTGCCGTGAGATTAGAAGTCGTTCTTGTGCTTTCTTCCTATAATTACAAAATCTCGCTTGAAACATATGTCTGATTTAAAGCGTTTATTGAACAGCGTCTAATATTATATGTTAACATTTTACTCAAGAGTAAATAACAAGGTGATGTTATCAAATGTCTCAGTCAAGCTGTGGCAATTGAAAATCAAGCTGCACAGGTGTGATGAAAGAAAAAGATGGACTCCGAGCTAATAAGTTGTAGCAAAGGTCATGCTTTGAGTTGCATTTTACAGTGTGACAAAAATAAAGTTAATGTGATACAGGCATTCATAGACATATCAAAATACCTCAGCATCTTATCAAGTTTTGTAGAGTTGTGACTGCTATGAAAAAACTACCTTACTATAATGAGATTTTTTTAAGAGTGGCAGAAATGGGCTACCATACATTTCAGTGGACGGGATGAATTGTGTGCTTTTTTGTGTGTGTGTGTGTGTGTGTGTGTGTGTGTGTAGCCTACCTGTGCTTTGAAACTCCCCACAACTAAACCTCTGAAATATCTGCTTTTTATGCTTCGGCCTTAATTATTCTCTTTTCTCACTATTCTTCTCTGACAAACTTTTGAGGCTTTTGCAATGCTTTCAAGACATTGTGCAAACGTGTGCTTTTTTTTTTGCTGCTTGTGGGGAACTTCTGATGTGTGTTAGACACACTAGATTTTTATTTAGGGAAATGAAGAGGTGAACTTTGATGCTGCATCTGTATCTCATCTCTTTTGTTCTGTACTAAGGTTGGGTGGGTCTATTAAGTCTCATTGGTTGAACAGTACGTGGCCTGATGAGTCGTATTTATGTACCAGTCTCAAAGTTGTCCATCTAATGCTTTTTTGTTTTCTTTTTTTTTCCACCCAGGAAATCTTGTTACAAAATACTGAAAGGTTATTTATGGGTCTGCACCCAATGTTCCAGGGAGAATTTTCTTTCTTAAAGGTGAGCATACAAACAAAAGAAATCAAAGTTACTTACAGTCACAAGAAACTGGAGCAGAGGAAGGCGGAGTCAGCAGATTGGAGCCTCGCAGCTCCAGTCCTCCTGGGGGTCACAAAATATTTGTTGTGTGTTATAGGAATATTTAAGTACACAGGGAGTACAACCCCCCCCCCTCTCCCGCCCCCCGCACCACCACTTCTTTTTTCAGCTTTATATATGTTGTTGTTGTTCTCTTTAGTCACATATATTTCAGGGCCACCATGCAGCAGTACAAACACCTACACAGTAAGAGGCACATTAATGCTTTAGAGCTTTTTGAAATAAAAAAAAATGTTTTCATGTCAAAGCCACCTTCGCTAAGCTATTTTCTCCTCTTCCTCCACTGAATATTATGCAGCATGCTTTCATAATTGGTAGGGATATTCTTAAGGTAGGGAGATGTAATTAAAATGAAATAACAAATGTAATTTAGAGTCAAATATTGACATGGGTGAATGATTTTTTTTGTTTTTGTTTTTTTTTCTTCTTGTTTTTCATCTCATGGGTTGAGTTGCTCTGACACTTTAGCCCAAAATTGTTTCCAGGACCAGTCCTTTTGTGTGCAAAGTTGTGCTTAAAGACATTCTGGACCTTTTACCTTGGAGTTTTTTAAAGGCATAAATGAAATCTTAGATTAAACCTGCTGTAAGGAGTTTTGAGAAAACTGTGGGCTGAGCCTGACTATTTGAACAAACATGTTCTACAAGGCCATCCAGCCTGCTCTCTTCTGTGCTGCAGTCTTCACTCCACACCTTCTTTCTTTCAGTCTTCAGTTTGAACAAAGTAAGCGGCGTAGGGGGAAAGGTGTGAGCAGTGCATACACAAGCATGACTTACACTGCTGAGACTTTCCTCCTGGCTCTGGCTGTTTGAAGCCGAGAGAGGTGTATTTCTGCAAATGGCATTAGGACCACTAGGAGCAACCAGGGGAGTTAGATTTTGTTTGGGCTTTTTTTTTTTTTTTTTTTTTCACAAATTATCCATTTTATATTATTCGGTCAGGACATAATAATATGTAAAACATATTTCATTTTTTTATGAAAGTTATCTACTGCTACTCCTAAAACTGCTCATATAGATGGGATCCAGTTTGCTGTCTTTTGCTTATTCAAAAGGCAAAGAGGTCAGCGGCCAAGAAGATCTGGAGGAGAAATGCAAACCTCTCCTTCTTCCCAGCATCCCTCTCCACTTCAAGGCCCAAAAAGTTTTTCCGCTTTAGTACTTTTGCAGACATCCTGCAGCGAAAACTAATTTCAACCGCATGTATCCGAGGCCTTGTTCTTTTAGTCATGCATCTTCATCTCATAACCAAAGCTATGGGTTGGAACATAAATGCACTGGCAAATTTTGAGTTCCCTTTCTTGGCTCCGGTCCTGACGGATCGCAGCAGGGCTCCCAGTCCATCTGTCCACCTCCTGCTCCTTCTTCCCACCACTTCTGAACAGGACACCAGGATACTCGAGCTCCTCCGCGTGAGGGAGAGGCCGACCCCACCGACCTGGAGGCAGCAGCATCCACTCGCAGCACTTGAAAACATCGTCAAGTTGTAGCTGGGACACAGCCTGCTCCCCCACTGTGTCCAGTGCTTCTTTTGATTACAAAACTTAATGCAAAGGGAAAATGCAAACTGTTACCGGGGACCTTGTTTGTGACAATAATGCAACACAATCTGTGTTTTTAATTCCTCCGGTGCATTACATGCATTTATGTATGTAATGTTTTTTTCTGTTCGAGTAGTTAATCTGAACCGATGCGTCGGATTTTCACTATAAACAAGTAATATGCTAATTGAGCTGACGCCATCCTGGATACAAGAAAGTCAATTTAAACTGACCTAATTTTCTACAATCATAATGCAATTCACATTTGTGACCCCATTTAAAAGAGTATAAACTCCTCCTGTTCCCTTCTGCTCTACAAAGTTCATCTTTTTTCCCCAAAGCTGTGGAGTTGGCAGCTGGAGTTTGTCTTTGTTGTGTATTTCTAGCGCATTTCTTTCACACCCATCCTCCTGTGGTGTGGGGGGGAACACGGCAGGGAGGCCTTCTGCTGCTGCTGGTTCTTGACGTCAGATTGGTGTCTTAGATCCCTTTACACATTTTTCACCTGTAGACACTTTAGTTACCACCCGACCATGGAATAATCTTTTTTTTTTTTTTTTTTTTTTTTTTTTAATGCTCAATGCCAAAGCAGGATTTAATGCAAACACATTTCCCAAGTAAATTGTGTTTGTGCATTTACAGTAAATTCATAAATAACTCAGCAAACAGGAAAGAATCTTGACTCAGTTTAAAACTTTGTCAGCACTTTTACAGCCCATATCTATAATGGATATTTGACACTCAGTGAACCTTGTTGTAAATAATAATAATAATAATAATAATAATAATAAAAACAGCAAAAACAAAGAAATGTAAAACTATGAGTTTAAGACTTAAGGTGACTAAAATGCAGCCTTTAGACATAGTTTATACATAGGAGTGAAAATCTCTAATCTCTAATCCCTGTCATGTCCAAATCTTTAAGGAATGATGCAGCATAACACCCTTTACTCATCTTCTTACTTCATTTTTACTCTGATTATCCATATTATTTTCCAAATTTCCTTTGTATTTGCTTAATTCTGTTATTTTGTAATAGATCTCACACATCCCTTTTATTGAGTTCTACAATCGGGATTTCTGCAAGTAAAACAAGTATGTAGATTTAGTTTTAACCAAGGACCATGGACCATCTGCATGAACAGTCTTATGCATGACTGTTCCAACCCAGGTTTTTTTTTTCTTTTTTTTTGATTGACATTATCTGACAAAATAAAACTTGTTATTCCCCTTCCTCCTTTTGCATGGCTGTGGTTCTCAAAGATTTGGGAAATAATTCTGTAAGGCAAACAGAATTTCTATGCAGTGCATAATTATGTCCATGGGAATGAAAATTAAATAGCCAGCAGAAATGCTAGTATCTATAAAATATACATGGACAATATAAATTATAAATGAGGAGGTATTTTAAAGAAAAGTCCTTTTGCATGCAGGAATAGAAAGAGTCTTAATGCCAACAGATAAGCTAATAAATGCCGACAAGCAGGCATTCTCTAAGAAAAATAATGGTGTCACATTTTGCATTTGCGTGTTCAAATGCTGGAGATGTTTGCACATTTCAGGGATGCATGGAAATCCCCTTCTGGCAAGACCAAAATCAAATTAGTATATCATGTATAGCGTTAAAAGTCAGCAGTGATCTCGGTTCCCCAAATGCTACGACAAAATGGTGCTGGTGATATAGGTCAATAGGTGCATCTCAACGAATTAGAAAATCACTGTAAAGCTAAACTTTAAATATATTGCCTTAATCTGTAACCAATATAGCATTCAAACCTAATCCAGCATGAGTTTAATCACTGTTTGATAAGCAAGAACATTTTGTGAGAACAAAGTCAAATGCTGATAAGAGTTTCACTTTTCAAATGTTTTTTTTTTTTTTTTTTTTTTTTTTTTTTTTTCATTTTTTTAAATTTTTTTTAGCCCAGGGGGGATGTGGCTTTTTTTAGATTTTTTTTTTACCAAAT
>NW_015112660.1:242138-249773 GCF_001443285.1 Poecilia latipinna | reverse complement strand
TTTTTTTTTTTTTTTTTTTTTTTTGCATTGATTTAATTTCTTTAGAGCCAGGGATGCATGAGGCTTTATTAGGATTTCTTTTCAGCAAATCCTCAAATCTGATTAAATTAAGTCGCGTCTCTTTCGAACATTTTACTTTCAAATGTGAAGTCCTTCCTGTCACAAAAAAAAAAATACATTTAAAACAAGCCTGTTGAAATTCCTTTACGGTACTAAAGCTCTCCATATATTGAGCTGGGGGAGAAAAAAAAACAAACAAAAAAAAACTTCCCCAGCTTAATGTGACGTGTTTGACCCAAAAACTTCAGACACCTCGGGGACTCTGGGCTCATTAGATGATACCACAACAGTTCCCACCTAGAGAGTCTGTCCTGTAAATGTTGTCCCTCTTGCCTCGTTGAAACATATTAGCTTTCATGTCATTTTGGGACGCCCACCTGAGCTGAAGCTTTTTTTTTTTTTATGCTCTGGAATTCTGGCTCATTACGACATACTAGCACTTCTGTCATGTGGGAGCCTGCAATGAGCACATGTGTCCTGTCATCCCTGGACCAAGGCTCATTAAGGCATATTAGTACCTCTGTCATGTCACTGATTGTAAGATTATTTTAGGTCTTGACCCAGAGTTTAGAAAATGAGACCAGGAGATGTCCATAAGCTGCACTTTCTACTTATTCAGATTCTTATGGCTGCTTTATGGGCTGTATTTTTTCTCACTGGTCACAATGCTGCTAATGGCTCTGAAAGAGCTGCTGCCCAGGGGTCAGTCAAGCAATCTGCATCACTATAAGTGGAAAGTTGGACGATTATCCGTCTTTTGTCATCCTGATAACATCAGTCTCTGAATATTTCACCTCTTAAACTCCAAGTTCACGCTTTATGGCTTCAACTAAAGAGGTCAGCTGTTTCCCTCCGCTTATCCATCCATGTGCTAGATCAACACAAACTGGAACTGATTATGGACATGTATTCAAACTCCTTTAATGTGCCATTTGAGACACGTTTTGGCCCTTATTTACCATTAGTAGACTTTGTAAAAATAGTGGTAGCACCGTCATGTTGAGGAGATCACTTTCGTTAGTTGTGTTCAGGTCTAGAAATTAGGTTTGGGTTTCAGTTCAACTTGACTCACATGTTCTATGTGAGATAAATCACACATTCCTGACAGAATGGGTCTAATCATGGAAAGAGAGTCGATCCGCTTCAGTTTTACATGTAGCTGAAGTTGAATAGTTTTGAAATGCTGACCGCAAGCGCGATTATAAAACGAGAATGAAAGGGAATAAAAAGAGGTCACGTAAATCCAGCGTGGTGAATCATGTTCCCTAATTTAAACTTATTTACTTACTGGCCTTGAAGTAATGTATATTTTATCTGCGTAGTGCTCAGTGACAGCAGCGTGAGTGTGCGGCTGCAGCACAATCTAATTGGACACGCCATTGTCTTTTGGCCTGATGAACGCATCCAGTCATATCCCCTCCATCATTGGTTGTCAACAGTCTAAGACTTGAATATGAATGGTCTGGCAGATGATAAATTCTTGGAAGACCCCCCCCCCTCCCCCCCCAAAACCCCCAGCAGAGAAGAAAGTGCCAGCAACATGAATCAGAAGATTCAAAATATGGCATAGTCAGGATCCTAATATGAGCAACAGAGGAGACAAATGATTCATGTGGCTGGATCCAGGTTACAGCAAAGAGAAGCTGGGATTTGCAATGTTAATTGAAGAGGGAAACAATAGACCAAATGCTTTGAGACAGGGAGTAATATTGTGCAAAAATCAGACGGGAAGACATGCAGACAGGCTCACAAAGGGATAAGTAGAGATTTAGTAGAGTGGAGGAAAAGACAGAGCTGACATAATCAAAGAGAAGTGAGGTAGATGGAAGAGAAGATGACAGTGAAATACAACAAGGCAAATGGCCGGGGAGAGCAACTGAGGTAAACATCCGAGATGAAGGAAATTATAACAGGAGAGCCAGAGCACATAAGAACAGAAGGTAAGTAAAAGATGATGCAAAGCACAGGAAGACAATATGAGTATAGATAATAGGGAGGAGGAAAACAGATTAGCGAGAAACAGTTGAAAAACCTCAGGAAAGATCTGTCCTATCTGTCCTACACAAGAACAGATGATGTCAATTATAATTTGGGGGGGGGGGGGGGGTAATTGTTAAAATTGATGATCCATGGGATTTTATTTCAAACAAAAGCTCATCTGTTCAAGATCAAAACAGTGCAGGACTAACTATTTGATTCATTTTTTATATATATATATTGTTTATGAAATGTGTGCACAGTTACTTCTAACTCTAAACTTATCAAGAATGCAATAAGCAGGAAACCAGGAAGGAGTCATGCACTTTTTCACGCCCCGGTATGTGAATCATCATTTAAAACAATGTTTTTGTGATTAACTCTAACTTTTGATAAGCGTTTAATTGTTATATGCAGCTTCATTAATTATCGTAGAAACAGCAGCGCAAGAAGCTTAAGTGAACTCGACTGAAATAGTTTGCAAATAGAATTTAAAACTCATTAAGAATAATGTAGCATTTTAGTGTAATTCTTGAGATACATAAGTTTGTCAGTGTTGAATATGGATTTTTTTTTTTCATTACCTGAAAGCAGTGCCTCTGTTTAACACTAAAACATATTGCACAGGACTTAAGCTTGGTAATTATGGCGTGACTCTGAGCAAATTAAAGTTAGAGAGAAGCTGGATTAGTTTAAAGTATAATTAGTAATCAGAATATCACAACCAAGGACTACTGAGTTTGTTGCTGGAAGAAACAGAAATATGGCAAATGATTCTAGGAAAAATGACACCCAATCACAAACCACAGTCATAAAATAAGATAATTGAATAGGTGCAAACAAATAAAAATGTTAGGACCATTATTGACTCAAAATTAAAAAAATTTCATAATAGAAAATTTAGAGACAGTGCCCAGGTGGGGACATGAACATATGTTTCTGTCTGCAAGTTATTGTACTCTATGCAGACATTACTATTGTGTCACCTTTTAAAAGGTTTATATCAAGTTGGTTTTTGTCGTTTTTGTCCCACCTCTTGGTTTGTTAACCTCCCTTTTAATGAAAGAAAGTCGCTGGGCCAGATGGTGAAATGGTCAAGCTGTGTAACAGGGGAGTCACAGCTGAGTGCTGAACTGCTGGATACCACACAGTTAAGGCGTCCAGCCAGGTGTATATGTACTGACGAGACTAACGTCCAGCAATTTTAAACTTTTGCCATCTGATATTAGAATTCGAGTCCTCCAGTCTGAAACTAGGTGGTATAGGAACAGCTTTTTGCTTTCTGCAATAATTTTCTATAATAAGACTGAACATTAATTTAATCAGTTTTATTCCAGAGCTTCTAGCCTTTAAAGTTATGTTTTTTTTTTTTTTGCCTGCTCTGTAGAACTGCAGCACAAATTTACCTACTGGTACTAATAAATAAACCTGGACCTATTAAACGCCAAATAGATTCAAGAGGCGAAAAACGTTGTAAAATTGGAAAAGAAATATACTTATTATCAGAAATAATAATGTCTTCCAGAAATAAGAGAAATGGTGTAGTTGCTTCCAACAGAAATGTTACAGTTTGAGATTAAACTTGAGCTTTTGGGTCACGATTACAAAAGTTTTGTTTGGGATATAAACAGCACTTAACGTTAGCAAAGGAACATCGGTTCGATGGCAGCATCAGTGTTTGTAGCTACATTTCTTCTGATAACAGTGAGGTTTTTTTTTGTTTTTTTTTTTGCCTTGTTGAATGAAATCATAGCAAGTGCAAAATTCCGGTTAGTTTGACTGAAAGTCTTCAGGTGCTAAAACAAATAACTAGGATTTTTTTTTTTTCTGCATCACGGTAAGTTTAAGCTACTTAATCAACAAAAGGAGGAACTCCCCAGATTATTGCAACTCTTTAGCCATACCTCGCCCATAACCAAACTGGTTTGTTTGTTTTTCTTGTTGAACTGTACAAGATATATCTTACAATAGATTAGAATATGTTACAAAAGGTCAAGGTCTGGACATTATTTATCTTTTAGGTCTCAAAGAACTGAACATTTAACAGAGGTGTGTAAACTGTGGAAAACCAGCCTAATTCAAAAAAAAAAGACTGATTAGTTTAAAAAAAAATGGGGAGAATATAAAATAATCAAATACTGTCTGTTTCTGAGAGGAAAAAGATAACAAACCTGTGGTTAAATTGAAGCAGTAATTGGAGTCAAGTGTTTACAATCAGTGGAAGGACAATCAGGTGTGAGTGTTTGGCTGGTCTCATGTGAATAAAATTGATCAATCAGAGGCAGAACCTCACTACTTAAGTTAGGGGGGGGGGAGGAAACAACATCCTGGCAATGACAAAGGAGATTTCAAAAGATCAGAAAAGAGTTGTAAATGTCAACGCTTCCGAAACAAATTTGAACCCCAGCTTTCCACAGTGAGGAGCTCAATGGAAAATGTCAACTTCACAACAGTGGGTGACCCAAAAGCATCACTTTAAGAGCAAAATGTGAGCCTGACCAATTAAGAAAAAAACAAACAAACAAAAAGCACGAGTTTTAAAATACCGGAAGACCTTAGAATATTTTGCTTAGAATTGTGTACGTGAAGAAAGCGTCGAGATAAAATCAGGAATGCAGAATTTTACCAAAATTCCTGCGAACACACCAGCAAACATTTACAGAAAGAAATGTGCTTCCATCCAGGACAAGACTCTGAGATAAACTGAGCTTGATTCCTTTTTTTTAAAAAAAATTGAGGCCTACATGTGACGACTTTTAAGTCCCTTACTTCAACACAGGTCGATTCTTTAGCAGCAGGAAGAGTGAGTGACAAGACATGAGATGACAACACCTTTTCAGTTTCTCATGAGGTGAGTTTCTGAACTTTTATTATTTTTAGAAGATGATTACGGTACATGGCACTCGAGAATTTTTTGTGCAATGTAATCAAGACCCGCACATAATATGATGGATTTCATTGATCTTGTTGCACGTTTTTCAGCATCACCTGTTGTGCAAACTTGCACAACGACGCCAACATGCAGATCTGATCCAGCCCAACCCGGACCTGCAGCTCTGCTGAGCGTGCCATACCGGGGTGCAGTTATTGCATCTAGTAACACTTAAAATAAAAATAATTATTTATATCAGGATTTCTTTGGGCTGATTTAAAAAAAAAAGTGTTTAACATGCATTTTAGAATTTATGTCTGGTTTAATTCCACCTAAATTCAGGGTCCAGACGACTCCATGACAAAAGTTCACAAGATAGAAGCTCACAGGCCTATTAGAAAATGGGACAAAGGATGAAAACTTTTAAAAGAAAAACTGTATTCTAACCAGATAAGCCAGACCAAAGCTCTCTTTGGTCTGTACACCTTCCCAGTCATACCAGTTGACAGCCGATGCTGGGATGTGAGGTCATTACAAAGTCATTTAAATGAAAAGACTTTGTAAACGCCGCCAAATAGTGGATCAGGTCTGAGGGTATTTTTTTTCAAATCTGGTTTTCTCACTAATCTTGTTCACATTGTGCCAACATTCAAACAATCATAACTTCCATGATTTTTTTTTTCTTTTACTTCATTAGAAACTTAGAATCCACATTTTCAGAATGTGTAAATAACACCTCTGGGTAGGCTTACTTCTGTTTTGTTTTTGTTTTTTTTAATGCCCTGTCACATTTGTCTTCTCTCGGATCTCAAAAATATATTAGCTGTCAAAAATATTTCGTAATTGCCGAATTTTACAGTTACTGTATTTGAAAATAATCATTGTACTTTCACAAATTGCTGGTTTTACAGTTATTCATACAACTTAATGCTGGGTTTATACATATTTTTAGAACATTTTATTATATTCTATTAACTTTTTTATATTTACATGCCATCTGTTCTCCTGTTTTTGAAAAGTGGAAGATGAAAGTTATTTTCCCTCTGAGGAAAAGGAGACAAAATACAACAAACACATTTCTGTTATCTTTGTAAGAAACCCCAGTGACCTCCAAATATTGCCCTGCAAACACAACACAAATGATACCATATTCAAACACTTGAGAAAGAAAACAAATTGATAGCAATCGCGACAGTTCTCTTCATTTCATTAAATCTTTGTCGTTACTTTTCCCTTTATGTCTTTTGTCGTATTTGCACTGGTAAAGTATCTCTGTTTTATCTTACTGGGTGAAAGATGATATCAGATGATTGAAGATCTGAGCTGATTTGAGGTGTGACTGGATTTTAAAAATAAAATTCTGTATATACAACATCACTCAATGTCACAATTTAAGACTGGGGTAGAATATATATATAAAAATGTGTGATATGCCATTTATAAATATCTATCTTTCGAACAATTTTGCAAACAAATCAGTTATTCCGCAAAGTGTCTCAAATCTCTTTTTTTATATTATATGTAAATGATCACTTTTGTCCTATACATCTAAAACAGCTCTTGCGGTTAGTTACCACAAGAGCTGTTTTAATATTAAGCCTCTTTATATTTATCATCTCAATTGTCCCAGTCGAGTAACATCGGGAGGCTACAGAAGCTCTAATGCACACAATACAAAGACCGTATTAATAACATTCTGCAATTGTGCTTCTTCACTTGCACTTTATCTAAGTTGCTGGCACGGATATTCTCGTTGTAATTTCTAATAGTATGCCACTGCTACACCTACGTTCATGTTAATTTATTTTTAAGTATTCATTTGTAATGCATGCTTATTGTCATTTGAGAGTCAGATTTTCTTGTCTTTCACTTCTGTATCATTTAATGGATTTACACGGGGAAGCTACAGTGATGAACACACCTTGACCCAAAGAGCGGTATCTAAATTATCCAAATTAAAAGGCACTTTTTTTTCTTTTTTTTTGCAGAGGATTACCCACTTTCTAATCAGAACATTTCTGGCACAAGGCTTATTCACTGAGCTGTGAGTGACTGACAGGACGGGGAAATTAATAAAGAGGACATTTTACTGCTTTCTCTGTGTATTGTCTAGCAACCACTCTGCAGTCGTCTAATATCAAAGTTATGTTTTGGTAATTAGATTAAAGCATTATGGTTGGTTAATTAGCTTTTATCTCTTTTCAAAGCACTGCAAGGAAGAATTGAATAAAGATGGTCGCAGAAGAGTGTTCTCAGCTTCATTCATTGTTCATTTTTTATTCATTCACACACACATCGGGCTAAAAGCTGAGGTCTGTTGCTTCCAGACTGATTTAAGACACACACACACAAAAAAATTACTTATTGTAAAGACATTGGAAGATTGATATCCAAAAAGCTAACCCATTGTTGGCTTCCTAAATTTGGAGAATAGGTCATACATTTATTTTTAGTTAGGAGATATTTTATGGATCATAAGGCACATTTCCTGTGGACCATTAAGCTAGACCTCAATCAAAAATACAAACCTTATGCTAAGTAGAAAGATCCTGTTTAATGCTAAATTGGAAATGTACATATACATATTTAAATGTAAAAATTTTATGAAACATGTTTCCAGATTGGTAAAATAAAAATAGAAAACAATCAAATTTTACACACACACACACACACACACACACATGTATATATATATATATATATATATATATATATATATATATATA
>NW_015112660.1:231029-236342 GCF_001443285.1 Poecilia latipinna | reverse complement strand
TATACTGCTAAGTTTGTTTTGCCATCATTTTTTGTTTTTAAGGAGTTTTAGCTTTAGCAGCAGCTTCAGTTTAAAAAAAAAAAATTATTTAATCTAACGACAAAGCAACTACAAAGACATAAATGAAAGATCAGACCTGAGCACGTTGACAATTGTTTTGAATTTTATAGCCGTTTTTCATAAATGTTTGAAAAACTCACGAGTTCACATGAGTTTCATGTTAATCGTTTTGGGATGCCCTCCACAAATAAGGAGTTAAACATACCCAGCCAGTCGGTGAAACACTTTGTTTTTTTTACTTAATTCTTCAAAATTACTCAGACTAGAGCTAAATCAAATTGAGCTGTACACCCGGTTTGATTGGTGAACAATTGTTGGTAGGGGGGGAAAAAAAGCAAACAAAGAGGCAGAAGGAGATGAAGCTGAGGTTGCTCTGGCCGCAACATGCAGGTCGAGAAATTGTTGCTACCGGGCTTACAGTTGGGAAATAAGTGCACAGTTCAGTGGTGCTGACAATACTCTCAGCATTCTGAAATCCATCTGAATAAGCTATTGGGTGCAAGCACCTGGGACAGTAAATATTATCGGCAATATAGTGAGAAAATATTGCATGCAAGTAGGTGGAGTTGTACAAAAACACCCCAGAGTCTTTTGTTTGTATCTTTGAATAATAAACAGTGAGGGGAGCAATGCTCTCATCCTCATTTAATTTAATCAGATTTTCTTTTTTTGTTCATCCTAACCCTAGAGACAAAAGCTTTTAGAAAAAGAAAATGTCTTTAAATATCTTGCACATCGATGGATTTTCTGTTGATAATTTTAAAATCAAATAGCTGACGGTTCCAGCCTTTAATGAAAGTCACGCACACGAAAATTATCGGTGTGTTTGCTCTGTTTATTTCCTAAAACCAAATTCGATTCAGATAAAAGCTTTCGGAGTGCTTTGTGCTTTGACTACGACAATCCCTGGGGCGGATGTCTTATCAGAAACTTTGTAAGAAATTGTCTTCTAAGCAGCATCATCACTCACTTCCATATCTTACAAAGGATCAAGCTGAAATTTGATATTGCCTTGTTGAGCTGCTGGAATTAAATCAGAAACACACATAGGTGGTGATTACATACAGCAATGGGAGAAACTGAATCTACTTCTGTGTCTGCTGCATATTACAGATTATTTCTGTGTTTTTTTTTTTTTTGTTTTTTTTTTGGTGGATGGATTTCTCTGCATTTTTGTTTCTGTCTTTGAATAGAAATGTGTTTCTGATGGTGTGCAGACTTGTGCAGCATGTATGACTATCTCAGAGGGACAGCCTGCTTTCTTTCCTTCACACTTGGCCATCGGAGCAAGACTGTGCTTGTTTGGGTTGGTGGACAGATGACACACAGACACGTGTTGTCTGGGCATGAGAAAAGCAGGATCCCAAAGAGGTTTTTAATATTTCTTCGGAAAAAAAAAAAAAAAAAGGAAAAATCAATTTTAAATGTCTTATGGCTTCCAGCTGAGGCAGATGTGGATCACTGAGAGTAGCAGTTGTCTGAGTTTAACTCTGCTTCTCCTGCCACATGTCAAGAAGACCTTAGGCGAGACACTTCATCCCAAGTTGCTTACCAACACCTAATGATTAAAGCTTGTAACTTAAAGTACAGACATGTTTTGAGTTTCAGACTGAGTTGCACTCTTGATTCACATTTGACTTAGACTAGAGGCCCCAAAAAGTGCTTAAAACATCTCTAGTAATTTGTAGTCATTTGTTGTTGTTTTTTTTTTTTTTTTTTTTTTTTTTTTTTTTTTTTTTTTTTTTACTTTGGAGTAGTAAGTTTTGTTTAGATGTTTTTGCTGGTTATTTATTTTCAGTGCTTTCATCCGACTAAATTTAAGAAGAGCATTTCTTGCTTGTTTGTTGATTAATTGATTTGAGTTGGACCTCCTGTCTTTTATTTCTTTCTTTTTTTTGTGAAGCTTCATGTAAGAAACATCTTCCATTCTTATTTTATCATCTTGACAATTATGTCACCTTCCCTGACCCTTAGCACTTGAGTTGCAAAAGTCAGTGAAATATGGATTAGGTTTATATCTGACATTAACATCTTGACAGGCATTTCTGAAAAGCCTGTCCTCTTTAATTCCTCTCCTGTTTACTCTCATTTATTTTTCCTCTTAGTCCTCAGTAATCTCCCTTTTTATCTCCTGCCAACCTGTTTTTTCCTCCAGTTTGTCTTATTCTCTCGTTTCCACAATCTTGTTTGCTCCTCTGCCACCTTATTTGCATCACTTGAGTTGTCTGTATTTAGCAATACCATACTTTTATTTATTTATTTATTTATTTATTTATTTAAATATGCACTTATAAGAATTCTGGAGGAGATACTGTCATGAATGGCAGGGGCTGGAGGGGCCATGTCCTCTGTATCCACACCACGATGTTCATCTGTACGTAACACTAATACGAGCTGAAATTGCCATGTGTAATTAAATGCATTTTTCTTGGTGTAAATATTTCTTTCTTTTCATTCCCAAAATCAAAGGCCACACAATGTTTGTAAAAACCAGGAAATACCTGGAAGTTGAGCCTGAATTTTCAAGTGAGAACTACACACAAAACCTGCTTTTTCAGGAGCTGTGACACTTGAATATACAAAGTACTGCTGTTTGGCATAGAGCCGATAGAGCCTTCACCAGCCAGCTGTCGCAGGTGGCATGCATGCAATGCACTAGTGATGTTTTTTTTACCCCTTACTAAATGTCATAGCTGCACATTATGGTGAACTGCTGAACCCTAATTGGTCAGAAAAGACATGCAGAACAGTTCTTGCTCTGTTCAGAGTCTCCACTGATTGGATCAGTGTAACAAAACCTTCAAATGCAATCCCATTCTATGTCGCAGTTGGCCTTTTCTCCAATTACTTCCATTTCAAGGACAAGGTTTTACATGTTTGCCATGTTGGGTCATTGAGTTGCTGAAAGCTGGCATTCTTGAATGATAAGTGATACAAACAGGAGGGACGGAACAATCTTACACAGGGGGAAAAGAATCCTTATTTTGCCATTTTTGTTATTCAGTTAAATTGTTTTCATAACTTCTTTAATAAAATCCTTCCCTAGAGTCTTTGTAAAACTTTTGTTTCGCAGGGGAAACGTAAAGGTGATTAAACTTTGGGTCAAATGAGTCCTGTTCAGTTGAGTGAAGTTGCAGTGGCTCTGGCAACATTTACTGATCCCCGACATTTAATCTGTCGCAGATAAATGAAAAAAATCTAGATATGATTACTGTCTTTCATAGTACAGTGGACCAACACTATTTAAAATCTGAAATCTGCGATATGTCAATGCGTCAAACAAAAAAAAAAAAAAAAATGGAAGAACAGAATCAACTGTTTTTTTTCCCCTATCTTTAAATCTTGTCTGTGATTGTGTTTCTGGCTGTTCTGGATGGTATTGTGCATGTGAGTGGTGTCACAGCCTGACCTTTAGCGAAAGGTCAGTCCATTTGGAAGAGGAATAAAAAGACTGCACACAGACAGACACGATAACTGGTAATATAGATCCACCGCAAACAACAAAACTGGAGTTTGTTGACCTTTACATATCTATACCTTTATGAGTAGGGACTTATCTGGGAACTGATAATTCCTATTATGCGTTTGAGAGGCTCTGCGCAGTGTTTCCCAGAAATCCACTTTTTGTTGTGGTCTTTTCTTTTGCTTGCCCTTGAAAAAATCTTTTACCCAGACCTGCCCTTCTTGACTTTCCTTTAGTGCCTACATTGCCTCGGTGTACTTCAGCCTTGTGTTGACAGCAGGGACTTTGGCTAGTTAGTGGGAACACTTGTAGGATCCCCATGCACTATGCTTGCCTTTGTTTTTTTCTGCAGGGACCAGATGGGGTCAGTGCCAAAGGGAACAATCCTGGTCCTATTAAAGAAATCAGCTTGAATGGCTTCAAACTTTAACTGGCTGTTAGTTTTGTCTGTTTACATTTCACTTGCGCGCCGAAGCTGGGGAATTCTTTAGAAAGAAAACTAGAAGTATCCATGAGATTTTCAGGTTATTCAACCTGACCGACAGTTGAGATCATGGTCCATGTGTCTGGCCATTCTCCTTGATCCTGTTCATAGTAGGTTGAGATGAGGTCTCGAGGGTTTTGAGTCCTGGCCAGAGGCTCATAACATCTGGAGTGTTTCTTGGATGAATATTACAAAGGTTCAATGTATTTGAGGCACTTTGTCATAGTACTTCCGACGGTTGAAGAATACCCACATCATCATTAAATTGCAACTGAATAATTGAAAAATGCTTAGATCCCACTCTTTAACCGTAGCAGTGGTTTTAGGAGAGAATAAGACAACTGCTTGGGAAGAAATGCAACCCTGCACATGCAGTTCACCTCACAGTAGCAGGACATACATCGTGTTAACTCTCATCTTTTCTTCTGGATAGATATTTTGTCTAGATCTCCCAAACATTCAAAAGGAGGCTTCGGCAGAGAAGCCTCTTCATACAACTCGAGCAACTCAGTTTTGAAGGAAACCTCTGTTCTGTTATTACAGTAAAAAAAAAAATCAGATATCTTTCTTAGAGATGCTATATCATCCATAGATGCAATATATTAATTTACAATAAATTAGGATGTGTACTGATGAGGCTTGATTGTAAATTTTAATAATTTTATTAAGCCCACGTTTCTGTATGGAAAATGTTTCTTTTTATTAGTTTGATGGAAAATTCTCTCAGTTGATCTTCATGTTTTTATTGGTTTCAAGCAGGAAAACAGAACGCATATCTATTGTGTGTAATTAATCTTTTTCATTTAGTGAACTGCACATGCATTTGGAAAAGTTTTTATCTCTAATACCTGTTCAAATTTTTGCATACTGCTGTAAAATGCAAAATAACAATTTAAAAATAGTTTTACATAATCAACTGTTCTTTCGAGCTCATGGCGACAAAGAAAACAGAAAAGTCTGGAGGGGAAGTCGGGAGCTGGCATGTTAATTAGCTGACTTAACTGGCTAATTAACAAATGATGAAGTGTCATAATGCTCGGGGAGGACACAAACATAAGCATTCCTGTGCACAACACACACACACACACACACACACACACACACACACACGCAGCTGTCTCTGTTCCCAAGAGAGTTGGTGGAGCCCCTGCTGAAGCAAACAGACACCCACACTGGCATACTGTATATTGCATGTGCTCTCAGTTTTAATGCATATTTACTCTTAATGTTGGACTAAGACAGTGGTTCCCAATCTTTTTCTTCTGCGCCCCCCCAGTGGTTTCCAAACATTTTCTGCGCCCCCCCA
>NW_015112660.1:202814-227170 GCF_001443285.1 Poecilia latipinna | reverse complement strand
CCCCCTGCAATGACACGGCGCCCCCCATAGGGGGCGCGCCCCACAGTTTGGGAACCTCTGGACTAAGAGTTTGTTTGTGTTTATGCAAAGGTGCTTGGTTAGTTTTGCTGTCTTAATGAGGATGTGTTGTGATTAAACCTCCTAGAAAAATCTAAACTATTGGATGTGCTACTTTTATTTTATTGTTGATTTCTAATTTGGTCAAATTCTTTAATAATTTCAATCGTCATACTGCTTTCCTGAATTTTTTTTAATTTTTTTTTAGCAGTTCTAGTTTGGAAGCTCTTGCAGCATGAACTTCATGTATATGCTAAGCAGTAATGTTTCTTGTTGTTTGGTGTCTGATAAATATTGTTAGAGGTTTTTTTAGGAATCTGAAGTGGCCCATGGTTCTCACACAAAGTGCTGAAGTGGGATATGACAATGCAGACTAACCAGGAGTTTGACACTTGAGTTCCTGTGAAGTATGAAGTGTCCTGAACAGAAGAACTTTGTTCTCGCTATCTTGTGAGAAATGACACGTTTCTCTGTCCTCGTGGAGTACATACAGGTCTTCTCACTGATGTTTAGAACAGTACATAAAATCACTGAAATGATGGCAACACAGCAGTGGTGGCCTCATTGAACAAGGTCTGTTCTGAATAATGATGAGCTGCTGTTTTAAAGGGTGCAGCTAACGCCTCGAACAAACTGACCTGCCAAACAACTTCGCACAACAATCAAATCGCAGCCAGACTTCTCTTCTGGTTCTGGTCCTGCCACTCTACCCATCTTACAACCCACATGACGGGCAATATCTCATGTGAGTAGCAGTCAGCAGAGGCAGACTATAACACTCCACTGCACATAACAATGTGGACCACTATTAGGACTTTTAACAGCCCTCCATCAGTTTGCAGAGCCCTACTACTGACTATCCAACTTAGGCAATGGCCCTTCTGCCTCCGAGGGTTGTGGACCCAGATGAACTCTCCTGGTGTAAACTGCCTGCCCTTAGCTCTTACGTCATGGTTCCACTTTTACCACATCCAGACATGCTCCTGCTGTCTTTGGGCAAATGCATGTGCTGTCTCCAATCTGTCATGAACCTTCCTGGCATAATTAGGGTCAGTTTGGACAGCAAGTGCATCAAGCGGGCTTCTGCATACCAGCATGCCTGACTTGGAGTCCTGTACATGGCATTAGCACCCAGGGGGTGGGGGGATGCTCATCCCAGTCCTGCTGATGCTCTGCTGTGAGGATGGCCAGAGTGTTGTCCCAGAGGGTAGTGAAATCCTTCCACCAGTCTGCCGCTCTGAGGATGTAGTGGTGTTGTTCTCATGCAGATGGCTGCACATGACAGAAAAGAGCCAGGACTCAAAATGTCCCAAACCTGCTTATCAATTTGTTGTGAAAACATCTGACGTCGTCTCTGCCTCCTGGTCATCAATGGCGTAGTCCTCCAGCCAGTTAGTAAAATAATAATGCTGGACGTAACGGTCTCCTCTGACTTCGCGTGGCATTTTGCTCGTGATATCCGCTACCACTTTCTCCATTGGGACCCCGGCAAGAAACTGCTGCAGATGGGTGGGAGACATGACCGCTGATGGTCCCGCCCATGTCATATCGGGGTCAAAGCTGCGCCAGAAGTCATCAATATCCTTCCTCTAACAGGTTTTCTTCGAGGTTTCCCTTATATCTGACTCCATTTAGCTCAAATCCACCTGGCTTCTCTGTCCTTGTTGAAGAAAAGCTTGATTTTTTTTCCTTTTTTTACACAACTTGTAGCTTTAAACATGATTCTTTCTGTCAATGGAGGTGAACTTTTTTTTCACTGTTCTAGGAAGACTCCACAGAATTATGAGACCGTTTATGAGATTATGAGGTGTCTGGTTGTTTCTTCTGTCTTTGCTTGGGATCTTTTCAGCTCCTCCAGGGTTACAATGGGCCTCTTGGTTGCTCGTTTGATAAATCCTTTTCTTCTTTGGCCTGTCAACTTTGATTGATCTTGGTGGATTTTGATTTGTGCCATTCTCTTTCCATTCCAAATCACTTGCGGAATTCAAAGTTTGGAATATGTATATCATATCTTGACCCTGCTTTGAACCTCTCTACAATGCTATCCCTAACCCGTCTGTTGAGTTCTTGGACATAATGCTGTTTGTCCACCAATGTTTTCTAACAAACCAATGACTTGCAAAGACATATTACTGAATATTTTCTTCTTTTTTTTAAAAAAAAAAACTGTATATGCTTTTTTCATTCTCTTTAGTTGTGCCTTTTTATTTGTCTGTCACAGAGAAACCCAATATAATACATTCAATTGTGTTGTGGAGAGGAAAAATTCAACCTCTGCATGAGAAACCTCAACCAAGTAGGAGTAGATAATACAGGAGAAATATAAACACAGAAGCGCTGGTCCAGACTTGCATCCTTGTTCAGAAGGAAAATGAAGAGAGAAAACTGAACTGCTTCTCAGTTCCCTGTGATATTCTTTAGTAAAATACCAGAGAGGTGCATCACAACAGTCCTCCTTTCCAATATTAATTTTACAAATTGGTTAAAGCAGTCGGTGCTTATGAATTGTGTTGCCCACTCTTTCGCTGGGTGGAGAAGGGGTGTAGTAAGGTCAACTTAAAAGTTTTCCTCCAGTTCTGATCTATTTACAAACGTATTTTTACACTCAAATTGGACATTATTTACCTTTGAACTTAGTGTTGACTTATTGCACAGCTGACTTATTACACAGTAAATGTAAAATGTAAATGTAATTTTATTTATGTAGCACATTTTCAGCAACAAGGCAATACAAAGTGCTGTACAGGAATTAAAAGGAAATACAAACAACTGGTCTAATTCCATTTCTGGGTTGGAAGAACAGGAGTCTAAATAGTAGTCATGATCCAAAAGTGTCCTCTGGGCTTCTGGTCTCTGTATCTAGATAGTGAGTACTCTATAGTTTTTGAAAAACATAAGCTAAAGATTGACTAATCTTATTCCTTTTCTGAGTTAAAAGTGAGTACTTCACCATTTCTAAATAAATGATAATAATCTAAAGATAAATAGCTAACTTCTAAGTTTGTTCTAAATCCTTTTCTTGGTTAAAAGTGATTGGTCACAGTTTCTAACAAGTAGTAGTATAAAAGTAACAGTAATGTAATAAGCAAAGTGATGAGCAAAAGGATGGGAACATGTGTTCAAATGAACTTACATTATGAAATGTCTTTTTTTTTTATCTCATGCTTCAGTCTAAAATTCTTTTTTTTTCTTCACAATTTCCCCTGAAGTTGCCAAGATTTCATTATCTTGAGTGTCACTCATTCCTTTACTGTTGGAGTGTTGGAGGTGCCCCGAGGAATAATAGTTGTCCTCTGCCCAGTGATAAACTACTACTTCTTCCTTATGATTTTGATCAATATCAGTCAGCTTATTTTTCTTTATGGTTGAGTAACTTTGTTCCCTCTGCTAATTTGATGATTTATTCAAACCTCATAATGCAAATTTCTTCTCCTTAATGGGAAAAGTTATCTTTGCTCATTAATTTGTTAACCAAACTTTCCATTTAATTCAGAAGCAAGCAACTTAATCCTTCTTTTGCTTGGGGTTTTGTCATTTATTTATTTCTTGGTAATGTTCAGACTCAATCACTCTTCCATTTTGGTTGATTTCGTTAAATAGACATCTGTTGGATCCATAGCATCGTTGTATGCGGCCTGGACCTTCTGTGGTCATTTTTAGTCTGTGTAACTGTCAGTGAAGTCTACATATTATGTCATCTACCTAAATGTTTTACACCCACGGTCCCTTCCGCTCCAGTTAAAACATATATTCTAACAGGCATCTGACTAACCCGTCAGCTGCCTCGCAGTCGTCCACCTGACAGCATATTCACATTTATGAAAGATAAAATTAAGTCCTCATTGTGTGACAACTATTTACACTCCAACATTCAAGAAAATTTCAGACCTCGTTGGTCAAGTCAGTTCTGACTACAATTTGATTTGACTGATATAACGGAAAAACATTACGTTGTATTATATTATAGAAGAAAAGTTTATTTCCTTATAAGAATTATAAAAGCGCATGCTGTTCACTTAATTAAAACAGCCAATAATACAGTTCATAAAGTTGCATATGCCAACAGATTTAGGCTTTGAATTTTTTTATTATTTTTTTATTTTTTTATTAACACTGTTTTAAAAACCACCAACACAGTTTTTATGACGATGATTGCGGTCTAAAGTTGCTGTATTTTAAGATTCTGTCATTGTTCATGATGTCTATTTTCCACGTGTGACTTGGTGCCTTTTGCTTTATTAAAGTTATCCCTCAAACAAAGTTGCTACCTGTTACGGTATTTATCAATTTATCAGCATTGCAGTGCTGTTGGGCCATGTGTTATATATCAGAAACATCCAAGTTCAGGTTGGGTTTTGGTTACTTTTTAATATTTAAGGGTGTGGTTTTAATTTAAGAGGGGAAAAATATGTCTACAACCACACTGACTTTTTACGTCATTTTTTAAATTTTTGTATGTTTTTCTCTACAAAGGACACCCTGTCAGTGTGATACATTCTCTATTACTGCCTGCTAAATAATCCATACCAGCAGTCCCCACCGAGCTCCACACCAGAATCAAAACTACACCCATCCCCAAATTTGGGAGAACTCTGAGAACACATAAGACATTAGACATAAAGGGTTGAGTTCAGTTAATCATGCCCCCCCCCCAATATATCCAGCCCCTAATTCAGTGGGAGGCCTTGAAATTGTATAATAAACTGAAAAATGTGATAAACTGACTTTAAAAAAACCTTCACAATATCGCCTTCTTCTTTGTATTCAAATACAAAGCAGCTCCTAATTTATGCTGCCAAAAAAACAAAGAAACAAAAAAACACAAAGAAAAGCAAAACACAGTAGCCTTCATTAAACTGGAAGAGCTTGAGGACAAAACACCAACATTGGTCTTACTCCATTAGGGCTTCTGTCTGTGTTTACTTTTTTAAAAAAATGTTTAAGGATAATATGAATCTGGACATATTCTGCCTGGAACAACTTCTAAGTGATGCTTTCTCAACTAACTGCATGCCATGTTGTGGTGAATGGCAAACTGGTATGTCCAAATTTGAATACCCATCCGATAAATAGAAAATACATAAAAAAGTGTGAAAATTTGTTGAGCGTTTGTAGAATGAGTTCAGCATTTTAACAATTTCATTTGACAAGCCTCTCTATCTTATCTGTGCAGCTTAAAGAATAGTATCTTATTTTTCGGAGTCGTGTTTTTCAGCTTGAATGTAGCACTGGCTTTAGAAACTGTAAAATACGTTTGACAAAAGCTAAACTTCAGAACAGTGCTGCCATTTAAACCATAACATAGCACTTTAGAAAACCACACAAAAGAAGAAAAGGCATTTTGTTTATTGCAACCTGAAAAATGGCGCCTTATTTGGATTAGCGAACCATATTAAATTCTAAATTCATGCAGATGCTTCTTAGGGTTGTGACTAAAGGGTGGCAACCCCTGAAGAAATCAAACAAGCTTATGCTGCTTCCACAGTGTCGCCTGTGACCAGGGAAACAGCAGGGTGACTTGTTAGACTGTTCTGCAAGCAGTCTGATATAGTAGCTAAACCCCCTGCCATGACATTGAGTTAAACATGAGCCCGTGTGACGCATCAGCTAGCGGAAAGCCGGCGTTCTTTCTCCAGGTGTTTCACCTGTAAAAGGGAACCTTTTTTATTAGTGTAACCAGATTTAGATTTTGGAATTACGTGTGCCTAAAATTTCATTTTAAATTGAAAGAGGAAACATGTAAGCTAAAGAGGCAAAATGAAATTGGTTTTCCTTTTTATATATAAAAATATATTGCAATATTTGGACAACGAGCTTCTTTGTTTTGCTCTGTTGGTTTTAACTTGTTTTCTCTTTGGGAGAGCTTTCAGCTCCATAAGCACGACTACTTTCTATAATGCTCATGACAGCAGGCCTGACGAAAGCGACGCCCACACACACCGTGAGCAGTTGGCTCCATGCAGCCACATACATTCATCTAAAAGTAGCTGCTTTCTCCAGTGACCTCATCTTTTATGAATTTATAGCGCCGTACACATGGTAAAATATTTTTCTTAAGGTGAACTCATGAGTAAGTAAACACTTTAAAAGCAGTTTGAACGCCTATGCTTTGGTTTGAGAGGCTCCTGCGTGCTTCTCTGTGAAATCTTATCTTGTATTTTTCTTCCTCTAAAGTTTCTAATTCCAATACCCATTTCACCTTTGAAGTCAATCCAATAAGGGATTTAAAAAAAAATTAAATACTCTTGAAATTATGCTGAAGCTAATTGTATGAGATCATAAAATCTCTAAACCAAAATCTCGAACCAAAATTCTTTTAATTTTGGATACATAAATCAAATCATTATCGAACAAAACTTTAAACCCAGTCCTAATCCTTTCCATGATTACACACTAGACTTACACACTAAATGTCCTTGCCTTAACCTCCCTCCTCATTGTGTATAGTGGAAATATAAGTATGTGTCCAGCCTCGTTTGTCAGAGTTTCACTTGAGTTAAACATTAAACCATGGCTCTGATTGCACATGGACAAGCATGCACGTCTTTTCCCATTGTGAAGAACAGCCAAGAGAATTGGATCGCTGCAACAGCATTTATTTATTGTTCATCTTTTAGTCCTAGAAGCATTTTATGTTTCTGATGAACACGTTCTGTGTGTCTTTTAAACTCCATGGGTTGAAGTAGCATCCTGCCCTCTAGTTAAGTTTTAATTGTTGGTGTGTTTTCTGTTTTTATTGCTACTTGCTGTAAAACTAATTGCCTGTTGGGGCATGAATAAAGATCTGAATCTAATTCTGTTTCTTCCAAAACACCAAGACTTCCCTTCTCATCTTTCAGTGCCATCATCCATTATTCCTTTCCATTTAGTAAAACTAAACCAGTCGACCGACTCTGTCATATCATGGTCCTTGCAAATGAAGTGAACTGTTTTTCAGTGAGATATATATTATGCCTTTTAGGCTGGTGAAGTATTTGCATTGATAGTTTGCACCTGGGATGAAACATTACTGCCACTTGGTCAGGTTATGCAAAAGCAGTGTCAGTGTTGTTACCATAGTAACCCTCTGATGAGCTTGTGGTTAATGAAGCCGAATGTATACGGACGTTGCGGGATCATAATTAGTGCAGTCCCCAAGGAAAAAGGAGGTGGCAGCTTCGGCACATCTTAGATTTAGAGCGTGATACGCCGACAACATTTCAGCTGCAGCTATATGTTGTAATACCTGGTAATACCTAAGCCCATCTTCAAATCAAAAGCAGCATTTGGATTTTGAAATGCTGCTCCAGTGCTTCCTTTGTTGTAGCTGTGTAAATCAGCTAAATTAAAAGACAAGGGTTAGTGATATCGTTGGGGGGGGGGGATAAAAAAAAAAAAATATTCAACACTTATGGCTGAAAAACACTCCTTTCATCTCCCTGTCTCTCTCTGTTCATCAATTCTCCCTCTCATTAGCAGTCTCCTCTCTTCTCCCGTCATCCCTCCATCCCTCCTCATTTCTTAGTCAGATGGGGCTTTGGAAGGCAGAAGGTCACAGAAATGTCTCTTTTACACACAATCTCGTCCTCTCTTCCTTTTTTTTTTCCCAGACACGTCCACACTTCCTTTTCCCCTCCCCCTTCTCACTCACATGAGAATGCATGCATTAAGAAATGTTCCTTCTTCTCATCCCCAACCTTTCCATTTTCCCCAGTAGTCTCTCCCCCTCTGAATACAGTACATGTATTATGCTTTTTGGTCAGATTCCTTGAACTAACGTGACACAAGAGATGACAGACTTTGAAATTTGACCAAAAACTACAAAGGTTGATTGGATACCCTAGGACATAAAAAAAAAAAAATAAATAAATAAATCAAAGTGCCTTTGAGCAAGGCAGCACACTTTTTAAAGACTGAACTGATTTAACATCCAGCCAACTTGGTCAGAATAATATCTGTAGCAGTGGCAACCATTTTTTTGTTTTACATTATCACAGGTTATTTGTATTAGAAAATCCGATATGACCAGTTTTGTTTCCCATGTTCTTCCATCCAGTCCAAAAATCATCCTAGCCACCACAGCAACTCGAATTCTTCTGGAGATGTTTTCATGTTGAGCAGCCACTCTGTGTTGGATATTCAGCCCAGTTAGAAAAACCATTATCAGGTATGCCTTGTGACACCTGTTTTTATGTTTGGTTTCAGTGATTTTCAGGTTTAAATGCTGAATTTCATCATCAAACAATAGCAGAAAGAGAAGCAAAAAATTAAACAGGAAAGGGCAACAGCTTCACTTCGCAATTTTCTTTGGATTTTTTTTTCTCTTTGTTGTCTAAATGTTCATTTTTGACACTGAAATATTCAGACAGCGTGACACTAAACCATTCAGATATTGACAGTGTGCAACTCGTACACAGATGGACTTTCAGAGGTGGCAGCTTATGAAAAACCATAATTTGCTTCAGCATAAATAAATTAAATAAAAAAAAAACATTATGAATAACAAATTGTAAAAATATAATGAAATAAAAGCAAAAGATATATTTAACATTCTACTGAAGCTTAGGGTCTCCTGCAATTCCTATTCCTCAAAATGTTACAGATGTTTATCATCTCATCTTAAGTAAAGGAAATAGTTGTATTTTTACCACATGTCCCAATTTGTGCTGGTGACGGTTGCGTTGTATGTTCTGAATCAGCAGCTGGTTTCTTTTTTTGCCAATTTTGTTTAACTGCACCTAATGGCGTCATCTCCGTCCAGCTGGATCCCGCCACACCGCAAAGTCCTCCGCAAGAGATTAAAATACAGCAATATGCAAACAATTTTTACATGAGCATACTCAAATGATGATCCAATAATGATCATATTTTTGTTGGATTTAATGTAGCTGAATTTTTTTTCTTACTCAGAAACGCAATCTACTTCATGTATGAATAAGTATATGTCAGCGGGATGTGTTTGCCTTTTCCAGTCGGGCGAGTAAGTAGTAAATGGCAGAATTGCCGTTGGCACTGCCAAAGGGGTTACACACACTTCTGCCTGCTTTTATTTCCATAGGACATAATGGAAGTGCTTCTATTTTTTTTTTCTGGCTGTACATTTAAATATAGCTGAGTCAAGCATAGTTTTATTCTATATTATGCTGTGAAAAGTTCATTTTGTTACATTATTCTCTGCTTTAGGAAATTACTGTTTTGAATAAAGAGATGCAGGGGTGTAAAAGTGACTTTGCTTTGTTAGGCTGCAGCTATGGGAGGAACAAAATGGACTGGACTGTACAAACGAGACTACTAGCCACTCTGAATCCCTGATTCCACAGTGTTACCCATTTTCATGCACAGTTCCCAGGAAGGAGGGGCCACAGCTGGAGTCCCCTTGATGTCAGAGGCATTAAACTTGATCAGAGCAGGGTCATTGAACCAGTGTGCTGGTTTGAGATGCTTCTTCTGACCGGAGCCAGTATGTGCAGTACAAACAACTGTGCCATAGTCCCCTCAGTTCGCTTTCAATCCTATTCTGCTGGTCGGCTTAGAAAGTCATGGACAGTATATTTCTATTGACTTACGTCTACATTTAAATGTCTCAAGAAGCAATTAGTTCTCATAGAAAGGTGTAAAAATATGTGTGTAAATATGTGGCCCCATCTTATAACATACCTTTAAACTAATTGTTCAGAAATGTCATCACACAACTTACTGTAACCAAGCAACTGATTAGTCTGCCATTTCTTTTTCACCCCAAACCCTGAAACGTCGACTTCTCAACTTATAACTGCTACCTAATAAAGAGCTTCTTTGCTCCAGAAGTATGTCAGTGTCGTAATATCTATCTCTCCATATTACTTTGTATAAGCAGGCACACGCACTAGTGTGTGTGTGTGTGTGTGTGTGGGTGTTTTATCACCTGCCGAGTAGTGAAGTTAATTGGCTTCAGCTGGGAGGAGAAGCACAACAATAGCTTTAAACATACACATGTACTCACAGATACACACAGTCTCTGGAAAAAAAAAAAAAAAAACTCCCTTTGAGACATGGCTGCACACTTTGTTTGAAATGATACACATACACATAATCCCACTGCGCCTGCTGGCTGAATCCAAACACTGAAGCGTATTGTTGTGACTTTACAGAGTTGTGGCTTTCATGGTCCACAACAGGGCATGATAACAATGTCAGTCTGTCTGTTTATGGGTGTATAAGTGTTTAGGTCACTGGGGTAATATTCAGGCCATAAACCAGTTTTATACATTAATGGACCATCGTGTATGGCAAGACAAATTGACCAACCAATTATATTTCGACCTGCCAATCTTGTGGAGGCCGAGGTCGGGTGTGTGCTTAAGATGTAAAAAAAAAAAAAAAAGACACAAAAAAAACAAGCCAAACCCAACACTAGGATGATTTTATTCTCTTCACATTTCTTTTCTTTTTCTCAGCTTTTTTTTTATTTTTATTGATATTCATCTCACCATCCTAATTTGCCTTTCTGTCTCCAAATATTTTCATTTCACATCCTCTCATAGACTTACAAAACCTTACTTACTATTTTTTTCCCTCATTTTAACAAAGTTATTGACATAATATGTTGATGCTTAGGACATTGATTCCATATTGGCAAGTGATGGTCACCATAACAAGAATTCCACCAGTACAAAATAACTTGTGCTTTTTGGCTGAAAATCTCTGTCGGAGGATAGAAGTAACTTTTTGATATTAATACTAAAACTATATCACCAGGTGATTCTATAAAACAAAATGGAACAGAAATGTTGATGTGAATTGTTATGTTAATGCAATCAGGTCGAGACTGCAGAAGTTTAACTTCCATGAGAGATGTGCAAAGAGGAAACCTTCATTCTTCATCAATAAAACCCAAAACCCAAAATAAAAATACCACAGAGAACATAGACCATAAGTAGTGCTATGTACAGAAAAGCTAATCCACAAGCCTCCATATGCCCCAGAATTGTGTTGTGTGTAATATGTTAAGTTCAAAGAAACCAAACTGGGTACAAATAAGACGTGTGGATCAATTTAAACCGTTGCAGTTTATCGGCCTACAAAAAATGTAACCAAAAAGAGAAGATCTAGGATCTCAGTGTTGTGTTCTCAGCTGCTTCCACCAGTCTTTACATAAATTAGGATAAAAATATTGGGATGAGTTTTCTGTAACAAAAGTTTTGCAAAAAAAAAAAAAAATCATAAGAATATGGAAAACAAAATAACTAACTGGTAGAAACATGCTTGTACTGCACAGAGCATAGACGTATCGCCACTTTATTTGGATTTGGCCACACATGTCGTAGTCTGCCTTTGCATATGGCCCAAGTGACTGAATCTTATAGCTTCCTCAACCCGTCCTGTGTGGGTCCACATGAGTGTCCACTTGAGATCCAATCACAGGGTGTATTTTAGCACTAGCTCTGCCTTGGGTCTTCATCTCTGTAAGCCCAGATGTGCTTAAGCACCTGTGTTCAGAATCATCTTGAACTGTACACACATACATCAACATTTATTCTTACACGCAGGAGCCTACACTGATCCAGCTCCATTGCCTCTTGCACTCTCCATGGTAAAACAAACAAACAAAAAAAAATAAATAGGAGAGAAGGATGGATATAAAAAGGACAGTAGAGGACAAACATGTAAGATGTGAAGTTTAAGTGTGTCTAGGTTTTTCTCACCTCTACACTCTCTCACTTAACTTTGCAACTAATAGAAAAGACTCATTTGTCAAAACATCAATACATTTCACTTACAATACTCTTTTGTGCTGGATACAAGTTAACATACGCATAGTGTTTGCTGAGACAACACATACAATAAACTATTCTTGGAGGAGGTATCTTATAATGTGAATACTGACTAATTGCAACACCTTGGCAAACTACCATAAGGATGATGCACTGCACCATAGGGCGCTTTATGTAACAATGTCTTGGGGACGTTTTAGAAATCTGCTGAGCCACCAGTTTATCCTGACAATGTTATTGGTAACTTCTTAGACACAAAGGCAATTCAGGTCTCTCTAAAATATCTACAAGGCTCTTTTTATTTTTTTAGGGAGCTAAATAAAAAATGTTTTGCATAATTTTTGGCTTCCTGTGTAACTTTAAGGGGATGTAGTTTTACATGGTGTACTCATTTTAGGCTTGAGTTTTTCAGGACATGAGTAGGACTCTGGACAACTTGACTACATACTGGGGGAGTAATTCAGCCGTTTGATTCCTGAATGTTGGACCAGGGACATATCTAAAAGTTGCAGGACACCGGCCTTTAAGGCCTCGAGTCTGTTGTACAGCCTCTTTTTCACCATTTGGTGACTTTGATATTCTTCACTTTAGGGTGATTACATCCCCTCTCTACTTTTGATGATATCTCTTGAAGCACTCATTGTACAATGAAGCACTGAATTTCAAAAACAACATCTCAGGATCTGACTCCCCGTGTTGATTGTCCAGCAAGTGTCTTGGTCGCATATCTTGAAGAGAAGTGTCCATTTGAGATCTCTTTACATGACTCAATGACCTCTATGCCAAACCTTTGCATAAGAAAATATACTGCTCAGAAAAATAAAGGGAACATTTCACTTTAATTTTGTGTGTGGCTCCAAATCCAGGCCTCCATTGGTTAATAAATTTGATTTCCATTGATGATTTTTGTGTGATTTTGTTGTCAGCACATTCAACTTTGTACAGAACAAAGTATTCAATGAGAATATTTCATTCATTCAGATCTAGGATGTGTTATTTGAGTGTTCCCTTTATTTTTTTGAGCAGTGTATTTCACAATCCATGAGAAGTTGAGCAAATCAGACGCCCCTCCTATTATACACTTGTAAAAATAATAGCTAGACGGTAAATGGCCTGTAATTATATTACGCTTTATCAAATCCAGAGAACCCCAAAGCGCATTATACCACATTAAGTCATTCACCTATGGTGACGTTGGTGAGCCACAGCAGTCCTGGGGAAATCTGACAGAAGCAAGGCTGCCATACATCGACATCACTTGGCTCTCTGACTCCAACCTGCTACAAGACAAACCCCTGTCTCCTGAGCCATTATATTGCTTGATGCAGTGTGGTTGTCAGACTTGGTCAAAGGAACATTGTTCCATTGCTTATCAACACACTGAGTATAATTCAAAAAGTAAACAGTCATGTGGCAATTTACTCTAAATGCGTGACACTGGTCAGGTTTTATCCAAACACTCTATCCTTTCTACATTTACAGGACATAATTGAATTTACTCAGCAACATTTTTGGAGTCCTCTAAGCTAAAATTAATTTCATGGCCTTTATTTTGACTTGGTGGTATGAAATGGGATGAGAGGTTAAAGGAAAGGAAAAGCTAAGAATGCAAATTTTAATTCACAAAGGTTATAGGACTAAGTGAAAGTATGTCTCAAGACTTAAAAATGTATATCTACTTTTTTCCCCCCCCTAGCATCTTTCTGAGAAAATGACCTTCATATGCACCTATCAGTATTTTCTGTTATGACTATGTGTTTTTGAAGTTAGATGGTACACACACACACACACACACACACACACACACACACACACACACACACACACAGACACGTTTGTGTTGCTATCTTTGTGGGGACTTTCCATTGACTTCCATTCATTTCTACAGCCTAAACCTTACCTTTACCCTTTTCCTAACCCTAACCATCACATACCTAACCCTAACCCCACCCAAAACTCAATTCATACCTTAGTCCTAACTCTGACCCCTGACCCAAAAACAGGGTTTCCTCTCGTGGGGACCAATTGGGCAATTGGTCCCCACAACGTAGTATATGTCAGGAAAATCGTCCCCACAAGGTATTACAAACACACACACTCACACACACACACACACACACACACACACAGTCATTGTCCTTTTTTTAAGTGTGATATTTTGAAATGATAACTAGCTAAGCCCATCACTGACTGAGCAAACTCCACCAGTGAATACCTGCACTGCACTCATAAACAGAATCTTTAAGGTTTCATCATTGGCTTTCCAGTGTCTTATCACTCTTTCCAGAGGTTACCTTTTATCTTTTGTTTTTCAGCTACATTTGACAGCTCAGGTTGACTCCCACATGTTTCTTGGGAGAACTATTAATATGTGAACTGAAAAATAAATGACTCGTCCTGTTCTTCTCCTACTCTCAGCTTACATAAAATCCCACCCTCTTCAGCCTTTTGCCCTCCACTTCCCCCTCCCATCTTCTGAGAAGTTCCTTTCATGCCTTTTCGGCTCTGCACACCGAGTACAATTCCTTCTCATCTCATGTGATACGCAGCATTTATCTCAGGTGATTGGGTTGTCAAAAACAGATTGTTTGGCACATCTAATTTGAAAAATGACTTCATTCTCATGCACTTCATTTAGTAAGTGTGGGAGGAGAGAATACATAATATATGTTCCAAAAAGACTTTCTTTTTAATCCATTTCATGTGTGAAGTGATGTTAAATGCACCTTGTCAGATCAACTATGCCATCGATTAGAGAAAAACAGCCTGAGGGTAAGACCTCTGTTTGAACCTGCTAATCCACAATATGAATCATAAGTTCAGTTAGATCAATGATGACAGGGGCTATGAAAAAGGGTGGTGCTTTCATTCTGAGACTTAGGGCCCGCATTGACCTAATTTGAAAAAAAGTATCAGACATTCGATAAACTCATCAAAACCTTATTTGGTTCAAAGAATTTCCCTGCAATAATTTAAATCTAGAAGTTAGGTGGCAGGCAGTGAGGGAGGAAGGGAGGATGAATGACCCATCCATCCACCCATCCATCACACAAATGGGGCTAAAAAAAAGGTCAAATGAGTCACTGACCCACAAACAAGATGTGAGGTGTTTTGGTTGCATGTTGGAGGGCCTGAAAGATTTTAAATTTTCCTTGCAAACAAGGCTGAACTGCTGGTGTTAGAAAGATGGGAGCTGAGGCCAACCACCCTGTTTTATGTTGTTTTTTTCATTCTTTTTATTTGTATAAATAGATTTATTTTTTTGACATCTATCTCAGCCTTCTGTTTGTTCTTTACAAAATGGACACTGCAGACAGCAAAGGATTATCTCTTGGCCTTGTGAAATAGTCCCACTGCTGAATTTTGACTTGATGAACCTGTCTCTTTTTACTCTACCGCCAAACGATTCTATTTTATTTTGACCACAGTCCTTTCTTGACTCCTTTTCACTGAACCGTTTGTTCTTTGCCAAACCAAAGAGGCATTAAACTACTTTTAATCCTACTATACTTTCTTTTTGCTATACAACTATCTTTTTACATTCTTAATGACATGCATCTAAATAATGTTTGGCTTGCACACTCAGTTGCGTTGCAGTGACTTGCATTGCTCTTCTATACTGAAAAAGTTAAAGTGGCTCTTGTCTCACACTTGGTTTCTCTTGCAGAATAATAAATACACTCACATCTAACTTTACACACTCACTCCAAAGCAAAGTCGGTACAATATACTGGCTGCCTGTATTTGTGTGTGTGTTCTTGTATTTGATACATTGTAAGGGGTCTTTTATGGATCCCAAAGCTCCATAAGAAAAAAAGTTCTGTTTTTGGTGTACTGGTTCAATTAAGAACTGGGATGTGAGTGGAGTTTAGGTTAGGTTTAGAGTCAGTGTTGTTTTAGTCATGGTTAGGTTTAGAGTATCTGTCAGGGTTAGGCCAATGGATTTGAATGAAAAATGAATGGAAGTCAGTGCAAAGTCCTTGTGAAGATGGAAAGTCGTGGTGTGTGTGCGTGTGTGTATGTGTGTTTGTGTGTGGCTGGCTTGGCATTTGTGAGTCTGAGGTATTACTTCAGCCATGCTTGGGAGGTTTTCATCTGTTGAAGTCTGTTCCTTAAATCCTACGGAGGAAGAGAGAGGAGGGGGAGAAAACAAGAAAGTGACGCAGAGGAACCCACCAACATAAAAAGTGAGGAGGAAAGATTGGTGGCAAGAGGTGTTTTTAACAGAATTAGATTGTTCCTGGGTGTGAGTGGAGCTCTCTGTTTGAGCCTAATGGTGATAGATGGCCCACCACTTTGAAACAATGGAACACACAAAGAAACATACAAAAGCAATCGGGGACGCTTTGAATGCACGCTATTACAACCTGCGGTGTAAGCTTTAGGACTTCAGCTTAAACTGCCTGGTAAGTTCTGCATGAGTTGTCAATTGTGATACATTTTGTTCATATGCAGAATTGTGAAAATTCTGTCTAAAACATCTAACTGGTGAAACCTTAAAAGACAAGTGTTTCATCCAGTATCACTAGAACCCCCATTGACGAACCCCCATCAATCTCAGTCAAAGTTTTTACTTTGAAAGATATTTCAACAATAAAATCACAAATAAAAGAATCTTATATTTCTTCAAATGAATTAGAAAGAAAAGTTAGACTTCCAGAGGGAGCATTCTGAGCATGACTGCACCACTAGAAGACACAATGCCGGCGTGTAACTGAAGGCAAGGTCTTTCTTTAGTGCCTACATTGGCTCCAAAAAAAGAAGCAGCAATGTGCACAAGTGGCAAGGTCCCAGTTAACCATGAGACAGAGTTCCAGTAGTCTATTATGAAGACTGAAAACAAGTTTATATTGGAGCTCCAATCATAAAAGTCAGTAGAAAAATTCAGTAATGATTCATCAGTCACAACAAAAATCAAATATTCAAAGTTTATTACATCAGCAGTGACAGCAAAGAGGTAGGCAGGCAGGCAGCTTTGCACAACAATGAAGCACAAGAATATTTTCTGTACATTTATCTAGATTCAGGATTTTGTTTTTCTACAATGAAAACAAAATATGGCTCTTAAACGACAAACGGAGACAGCTGATAACCAACACATATGCAGGTTGGTGTGCGTCTCCGGCCCTCGCTGACTGCAGGGTGTGTCTGGCCTTCGCTGACTGTGGATGTGTCTTCATAGCTGGAGCTTGTCTTGCTTAATCAGGAGGAGCTTAGAAATGTGGATGTAATAAGCCAGAGGCCAGATTTTGTTAGTTGACAGAGGTAATCAGGCCTTCTACATCTCATGTCTTGACTTCCCTGACACAAAAACCATTTACTGGTTGTCTCCGGGTAAATAGTTTCCCAGTTTGCACATTGGTCCTGAATTCCAGTGCTCTGCTTCCTCAAAATACTCATCTTTTTTCTTTCTTTCATTCCTTCAGAGTTTCTGTCATGTTTGCTTTGGAGCAGGGATGGAAAGCCCATGTTTGACATTTTGTACATAATCTGTGGTGTGTTTGTGCCCTAAAGAAAAAGATGTAAAACACAAGATTTCTCACAAACAACACATAAAAGGTGTACAAAAACTTTCTCTTGTAAGCAGGAATACTTTCTGTATCCAAGGTGCTGCAAGGACTGACATCATTACAGGGGGAGTGCAATACTTCTGCGTGACAATGCAATACTTTTGTGAGGGAACGCAAAAGAAAACAATTCCTCCATCTATATCAGGAGGCATCATACAAATCTAACCAACACAACACCAGGCCCACAGTAAAAAACTGTTTTTCTCTCCTGGAAAAAAAAAAAAAAGTTTATATTTTCACAGAATATACTGACTTTATAGCAAAAGTCTTATTTGACTGCTGGGAAATCGAAAACCGGAAATTATCATTGTCATGTAGTCATTTCTATTGATTTGTCTGGTATATGCTCAATTAATGTATTTACCTTAGCCGATGTTGAGGAAAACTTTTAAGTGAAATCTGAAGGTTATTTCAGGAGGGTACTTAAAAAAAAAAAAAAAAAAATCATTACTCTTCAATACTCTGAACAACGTAGGCATAAGAAAAAGATAATCAGTCCTTCCACCTACTTTATTGGAGGTCTTTATTGCCTGATTGAAGCAATCACATAATGTGGTGAGAGCTCTACAGCACCATTAGGCTAAAGGTTGGATGGTTTCTGCTGTCCAGAGGAAAAAAAATTACACTTAAGTCTCGCCACTGCATGCCAACTTCTTCAGTTAACGTTTCTGCAGTTATTTTCTCCCTGCCTCTTAACGTCACTTAGCTTTGCTTCTGTCGGGTTTGACAACATTCAGTTTATAAACTTTAATTATAATTTGACACTTAATGTTTTTCAGTTGTTTTTTAAAGGGGTTCTAAAAACCTGACAACTTGCAGCTGTCAGGTTTCCTCAGTTCATGTCACTCCAATGGTTTTTGGGAATATATCAGAAAAAAAAAAATTGGCCTTTTACAGTTACTCTTGAAATCAAAACTAGAGCTACTCCTTTTTTTAGATTATTCTATGCCAAGTTACCAGTAAAGACATGGAAAGACATTAATCACATTAGTTTCTTGTTTTTTCTTCTTCTTATAGTAGCACTGATCGCCTGCAAAGATTAGTTTATACAGATTTTTCACAAATCTGTATAAAATCTGTATAAACAGCCAATCACAAATGAGATTGGCTGTAAATTGGTACAGAGATTAATTAACAAATGTGTGGGCAGTGATGGGTCATTCATAGATTTTCAATAACGGTTTGTAGGTTGAGATGCAGCAATCAGAATTTTTGGTTTTTGGCATTCATTTTAGTAGATTAATACTTTTCTTAAAAAAAAAACACAAAATAAGCACGCTCAAAATATTGTTCTTCTGCAGTAATTATTTAAAACAGGCTTGCAGCAGTGCTTAGATATGTCTCCATGAAACATCCAAATGGTCCTAATTTAGCTGGTCCTAATTTCTATCCCTTGCCTTCTTCTTATATTGTCTTATGGTGCCACATGCTCCTCAGAAATTTGCATTCAGCCGTCAATATGATGTGAAAAATAAATATAATTCATCACATCAGGCCACCATTCCCCACCGTTTTGTGGTCCAGTTCCAGTGCTGACTTGCCTACTGTTCGCTGTTTCAACTGTATACAGGGATCAGTATGGACACACTGGCTGATGCACAACTACATATGAAACCAGCTGTGAATTTTATTTACTATTTTGACACCCATCATATCTGAAACTGCATCAACTACAGTAGCACTTAGCTTGGAATCATCTTTCTGCTACAACATAGAAAAAAAAAAAAAAAACATTCTTTCAAGTTCTTCTATAGACCTTTTTTTTTCCATCTACTTTCTTATTCTGCCAAAAACTTGGGTAACATAACACATAGAGGGAAATTGGCAGGTAAAGAATAATGATTGCCGTCCTGTTCATTTTGTTTGACGATAAAACAAGTAATTTCTTTTCATCGCCAAGCCAGAGCCAAAACTATAAGACAATCTTCAGTTTCATAATAAAGTTGAACATTTTCAAATGGATACGTTTAAATGACCCATTTGCAAAAACAAAAAAAAAAAAAACACGCCAAAAAGTCTCAATTTTGTAAATGTTTTGACCTTAAAGCAGAGTGTCCGTCTGATGTGCCATTAGCAGCATTATACCTCAAACTGAACTGCATCACTTTGTCCAGGTCAGATTAAATAATTGCAGTGCTGAAGTCAGTAATTTAGAAACACTCTACACACATAGTATGCGCTGACATTGGAACTACATCGCTCACATGTTCAGTACAACTGTGCTCTTTTGATGGTTTTAACCTTTTACTCGTTGTGGTCTTTCGAGAGAAATAGGGTCACCTCACAACAACAAGCGCAAGGGAACAGCAAGCCTAATGCGATTAATGCAAGCTGATGTGGGAGTTGGAGGAACCACAGTTTGAATTACGGAAAACCACTGACTGATGGCTGCAACGCTTTCCTGAATTACCATTGATATGTACCGTGTTTTTGAACAGGGATCTTTGTAAATGTGATGGTGGAATTCTTCATGTAGACAGGCTTGTGATTCGCAGCGCAGCAGCACAGCGTGACTTCTGCAGAGTGCCGGAAGCAGCGTGTCTCACAGTTTTTGAACTCAAACATATAGAGAATGTATTTTTGTGGAATATTTTTTTTTTTTTTTGCTGTTAAATTTTCTCACACTTTGTGAGGTCATGTTAGACCCACAGAATGAAATGTATTTCATTTGGATTTTTTCCTTGAATAGAGCAACACAGTCTAACCAATAATTAACAAGTTGAAGGAAATCATTATTTCTTGATGTCACCCAAGAAAGCGATGAGTTTGATGTATTGTCTATCAATACATAGGAAAGACGTTCATTTTTATTATAAAAACTAATAATTTTAGTTGGTTTGTTAAAAACTTTAAACACATTTTCAACCTCCCTATTCTGCCATTTAGCAAATAGAAATATTCATGATATTCCTAGCAGACCTAAAACGGGAAAGGTTTAGTGGGGTTTATTGCAGCACCTAAAAGAGTAAAAAAGGTTGTTTTTACAGTGCTTGTATTTAGCTGGTTTCAGTTGTCATTTATTAAATTACAACAAAAGGAGGTAGTTTTCATTGTCTGCTAATATATTCATATCAGAAATTTAGTCAAGCAGAAATAATGTGACAACCAACCCAGAACTACCACTGTTTTTATTTTCAGGTTGTAGAAGGAAACTGGAGTAAACCCAATAAAAACCACCATGCAAACTCGAAGAGCATGCAGACTTTGCGTAGGACAAGCAACATGCTGAACGCTGCACTGCAGCCTCCCAGATAAAGCTCTGTATGTTATTTATGTGTCTGTTTGTTAGTCCTTTTTCTTTGTTGGATACAAATCTGCGCTTCTGTGTCCAAGTGGATCCGATTAGCATCACAACGCAGATGTTAGCCCTGGCTAAAGTCCTGTCTGACAGTGCTCTTCACCAGCAGAAGACTCACCAGTTGCCCTGGCTACTGTGGATGCTTTGCTGAAATTCACACCCTGGCATATTTCTTTTCCATCTGCATCCTCATTTTGCTCACATTCCCCAATTTGTCTTTCTAGCAACTTTGAACATGGTCTTTTTTCTTTTTTTTTTTTTCTTCCTCATGGTTAGTGTTTTCTTGAGCAATTTATTTATTTTTAACATTTTATTTTCAGTCGCTGTTAATTTCTGACACATCACCGACTGGAGTAAACCGGCATCCCGGTGCTGTCACTCCTGATAGGATGGCTTGTTCTTTGGTAACTGTAACGTAATCATAAATCAACCATCTTAAGAAGGAGAGCGTTTATTTATATCAGCCTCGAGCAAGCCACCCAAGGTTTAGCGTAGGTACAAAACCGGTCTTGATGTGACAGAGTCTAAATCGAGGCAAAGTGTTAATGTGCCTTCCAGCTAATTGCAGTCTCTCAAGGGGTTGTCATGTTCGGTAAACGTTCAGCAGCAATTTTGTCTCTGTCCTATGCTGGCTCTTTTTTGTCTTAATTAAATCGTCTTTGTCCTCTGTTGTTTCTGTTCACTTATTGATATAATCAAACAGTACAGAGTTAACTAAGTAAATTAATATCTGTCTCAGAATGCAGCATATGGTAATCTGAGTATACCACACAAACCCCAGCCCCCCCCCCCACACACACACACACACCCCCCCCCACACACACACACACACGGACCCAGACATAGATGGGATGCAGAAGGAACCCTCTGAGTCATTTCATCAGGGGCTATGTGATGTCACCTGTGTGTCAGTATTCATGCGCCTGTGTGTGCACATTACAAATGATTCTGATTAATGCCTGACATTCATCCCTATATCCAAAATCCCAGTTTTTCGGTGTCTGCCTCTTTATTTGCCTCCTTCATCTCTCCTATCCGTTTCTTACAGTTTTGCTCTCATTTGCTCTCGTCAGCACCTCCCTGACATTTTTCCCATAATCCTTCGGTACCAGGAAGCTAAGCCCTGCAGGGGCCAGAATGACATTTAGATAGTGCTTCATAAGCAGGAGAGGTGAAATGGAGGCCTTTACATACAGAGGCACGTGTGCAAGTAATTCCCACACAAAGGCATGCTTATAATTTGGTTTAATTCAGTTTATTTGTGTTGCGGAAATTCACCATAGAATTCATCTTAGGGCACAATGCAAGAATAAAACATACACCAGTCCATTGCAAATCCAATTTCCCACGGTCCATTTAAATCCATTTAATTTAATATAAATCGGCACAGACTAATATAATCCAATTATCATTTGATACAACTCAATACAGCCAGTTTCTGTGGCTTAGTATTTGTAAAATTCCAATTTATGTAAGAATTTAAAAAAAGAGAAGGAAGCTAACGATTTGCAATAAATCTTGTCTTTTATTTAGCCCTTTATGCAAAGCACACAAGCACACCTTGTTACTAATAATAGAAAGATAAAACTGGCAAAATCAGACTTAAGAACTGTTGGCTGTCAGATCCAACAGCCCGCTGATGGAATAAAACAGAAAAAAGCCACAAACAAAAGCACCAAATTAGGAATAACTGCTTCACAATCAAAGCTAAAAACACACGAAAGATTAATTACAGCATCAAGCGTAAAGAAAACAGGAACATTTGGCATATCCAGGCAGATAGAATTTATTTCAGACAGGTCAGTTGTAAGAGTGTAACAGCACAGAAAATACATATTTGGATCATGAAAACAAAATGAGACATTTAAATTTTTTTGGGAAAGACTAAAAAAACTGCTACATGAATGCAAAGGTACATAAAACACAAACTGTTTTGTCTGTCATTGTTTATACATCGGATAAAAGCGGTATTGTTGTTAATGAAAAACGTCAGAACAGTCTGCAGAGATTATCAACATGGCTAAAGGATTCTTGCTTAACTCTCAATACAAAGAAAACAATCAAGAAAACATCATCATAGTCCTTGAATATTCAAATCAGTGGGGACCGTATTGAACAAGTATCACAAGAAAAATGTTTAGGAATAATTCTGGATGCTCAGTTAAAGTTTAGGAGCCATGTTGATACAATCTGCAAAACTGTTAGATCGAATATAAATTGCTTTAAAATTATTAGACATTGTTTGACACTTCACTGTGCAGAGATGTTTTTGAACTCACTGATCCTCTCACATTTTACCTACGGAGCTACTGTCTGGTCTCAGACTAATCAAACTGTACTCAAACCACTAGCAAGTCTACAATCGGGCCTTAAAGGTTTTATATCAAAAGCCAATTAGATTCCATCACTGTCACATTTTGGTTAAATTTGGCATTTTGGATTTTACAAATTTTCTAAATTATAATGTATTAAAATTGATTTTTAAGTGTTTAAATGGACTTGCACCTACACCATTAAGCGATTGTATACAGAGACTGCAGGGCAACAGGAGATCTACCAGAGCAGCTTTGGGTGGAAGTTGTAAGGTCCCCTTTCGAAGAACGACTTTTTCTCAAAGTGCTCTGTCTGTGAGAGGATCTGCTGTTTGGAACTCACTTCCTGTTCATTTAAAGTCTGTAACCAGTTTTAGAACGTTCAAAAATCAAACAAAACTTTGGTTATGTCAAAAACAGAACTGTACCCATTTTTGATGTTTTACATTTTTCTGTTTTTCTGTCATTATGCTGTGCTATTTTAAATGATTATCACTTCAATTTTTAGAGTTATTTTTTAAAAAGCCCAACTAGGGACAAGTGTTGCGAATTAGCTGTTACTATTGCACCATGATGCAAACATGGGACTGCTGTTTTATTCAGTTTGTCTATGTTGATGAGTGTCTGTCCCTATCAAATAAACTTTATAATAATTTGTAATTTATTTTTCAGTCCAGTTTTTAACAACCTATATATTGCAGTTTAAGTCTAAATTTGTCCAAATATTATGCTTGTTTATTTTTTTATTGTTTATTGTTGTAAATCGAGAAAATACAAAATTCTCGGAAACTGTGAAATAGTCCTTTTACTTTAACAACTGTACAAAAGTCTGCAAATGCCTGTAAAGATGCAGACGATGCATATGAATGGATTACAGTGTATGATTATATTTTCTGACTGTTCCATGTTTGCATCTGAACTGTCAAATGTTCTTTTTTTTACATTACCTTCCTAAATACTGTCAGCTAAAGTGGACACTACCTTGATGCTTTTGCAATTGATTGGTCAATTCAGTCAGTACAACATTGTTTCTGAAGAAGCTCTTCTTTCTTTTTATTTGGAAAGAAAGAGTTCCAGGTATAGATAAACCGTACCCGGCTCAAAGCACTCACATTCATACAAATACTCCACTTTGACCAAAAATAGTGTAGCATTTTCATTTTGCAAGGTCCGTAGCTGTGAGATCTCATACCCTTAGTCAATGTCAAAATGAAATTGGTTTGCTTTTTATTTTTTTCTAAAACTTGCCATTCTATATCACAATGATATCATGATGCACAGCTACAGAAATTGTTTTTTTTTTTTTTTTTTTTTTTTTTTTTTCCGGGGGTTTTTTTTGGGTTTTTTGAAAAGCGTCCTTAAACCCCAAAATTTAAAAAAAACCCCC
>NW_015112660.1:198261-202788 GCF_001443285.1 Poecilia latipinna | reverse complement strand
CTACCCTCTCTTCCTCTGAACTGCTTTCTTCTAGATCCCGTTTACTTCCTTGAACATCTCTACTTCCCTTACCGTCACCTACTTTGAATCCTCCTCGTCCTCTTCCTCTCCCTCTTCCCACTGGCGTCCACCCTTCGCATTCCCCTTCTTCTTCATTACTTATCTCCATTTCCATCCGAACCATTCACATACCAGTTTATGCCAATTACCGCCTTTCCACACTCCAAGTTTGGTGTAATTTTGAGTTTTTCCGCTGCTGCCGCTCCCGACCTTTCCACGTCTTCACAGTCAAACCTGCCGGCGTCTCAGGAGGCAAGCGGCCCACCCACGCTTCGGTACCACCTGTCGGTCGCTAGCCTCGGTGATGCTGGTATTTCTTCACTATGACACCTGCGTCATGTGATTGGCTGGGTGTTGAAATCTGACAACGATTGCTAATGTCTGTGACCTGAAGTAACCTTGCCATTTTTGTACAGCGAATTTTTAGACGCTGATGTTGAGACGGCGAATTTGAGCAAGTTGAATTTTTAGGACACTGAAAATATTGCATTTGAATTTTTAAAAGTTGAATTTTCTTATATGCTGAATTTTTTTTAACACTGAAAAAATATATATTGAAAATTTTATCTTTGAAATAGGAATGTGAATTTTTTTAACATATGAAAATTGCAAACATGTACAAATAATGACACTGAATTTAAAAAAAAATTGAATTCAGATGCATTTTTTATTCAAATTCTGATGGCACATATTTACTTCCATACAGTTGGTAGCGCTGTTGCCTTGCAGCAAGAAGGGTTCTGGGTTCGATTCCCGGCCCGTGTCTTTCTGCGTGTAATTTACATGTTCTCCCTGTGCATGGTGGGTTCTCTCCGGGTACTCCGGCTTCCTCTCACAGTCCAAAAACATGACTGTCAGGTTAATTGGCCTCTCCAAACTCTCCCTAGGTGTGTGTATGTGTCCATGGTTGTTTGTCCTGTCTGTCGGCAGACTGGTGACCTGTTCCCAGGGTGGGGTACACCCTGGGGTGTACCCCGCCTCTCGCCCGTAACGTTAGCTGGAGATAGGCACCAACGTTAGCTGGTGATAGGCACCAGCAACCCTTCTGACCCCACTAAGGGACAAGGGTGAACAGAAAATGGATGGATGGATGGATTTTGCAGATAGATAAATCCACAGCATACTGCTTATACTTTGGCACAGAGAAGGTTGTCACTATTAATTTTAAGAAAATATTAGCAAGAGGGTCATTACTAAAACTAGATGTTTCTTTAAATGTAATGAAAATATGAGGGAAAAATATTAACAAGAATATTAACAAAAGGTTATCGTCTGAATCCACATACAATCTGCAAATGTATGCTGATGACACCGTTGTTTATACATCGGACCAAAGCGGTATTGTTGTTAGTGAAAAACTTCAGAACAGTCTGCAGAGTTATCAACATGGCTAAAGGATTCTTCTTAACTCTCAATACAACGAAAACAAAGTGTATTTGTTTTTCAATTAAGAAAACATCATTACAGTCCTTGAATATTCAGATCAATGGGGACCCCATTGAACAAGTATCACAAGAGAAATATTTAGGAATAATTATGGATGCTCAGTTAAATTTTAGGAGCCATGTTGATAAAATCTGCAAAACTGTTAGATCGAATATAAATTGTTTTAAAATTATTAGACATTGTTTGACACTTCACTGTGCAGAGATATTTTTAAATTCACTGATCCTCTCACATTTTACCTACGGAGCTACTGTCTGGTCTCAGACTAATCAAACTACACTCAAAACACTAGCAAGTCTGTATAATCGGGCCTTAAAGGTTTTATATCAAAAGCCGATTAGATTCCACCACTGTCACATTTTGGTTAAATTTGGCATTTTGGATTTTACAAATTTTCTAAATTATAATGTATTAAAATTTATTTTTAAGTGTTTAAATGGACTAGTAGTGTTTAAATGGACTACATCATTAAGCGATTGTATACAGAGACTGCAGGGCAATAGCAGGTCTACCAGAGCAGCTTTGGATGGAAATTGTAAGGTTCCCTTTCGAAGAACCACCTTTGCTCAAAGTGCTCTGTCTGTGAGAGGAGCTACAACTTGGAACTCACTTCCTGTTCATTTAAAGTCTGTAACCAGTTTTAGTATGTTCAAAAACCAAACAAAACTCTGGTTATGCCAAAAACAGAACTGTACCCATTTTTGATGTTTTACATTTTTCTGTTTTTCTGTCATTATGCTGTGCTATTTTAAATGATTATCACTTCAATTTTTAGTTATTTTTTAAAAAGCCCAACTAGGGACAAGTGCTGCGAATTAGCTGTTGCTGTTGCACCATGATGCAAACATGGGACTACTGTTTTATTCAGTTTGTCTATGTCAATGTGTGTCTGTCCCTATCAAATAAACTTGAAAGAAGAGATGCTCCTGGTGCTTGGTTGGGGTTGATTCAGTTTCAGTCTTAGCAGCAACAATATCCTTGGGAACATCACGTTTCCTTGGAAGTAACCTTGTCTGATAAAATACGAATGAGTTGGAGAGTCACAGCAGACATTCTCCTTCCATTGCAGGAGAAGAGTGATATCAGCTGGCCTGTCCCTGTTCTTGTATCAACAAGAACAGGGACTAATGATAAGACCTGTTCCAATGATGAGACCATTGAAATGACCTTGGCTGATCATTTTCTGCCAGGGACAGGAATTATGATAAGTGACCTTGCTGACACTAGATTGCCCTGGTGTTCGTAACAAAGCAGTGAAGAACTGATCACTTGGTTCACTGTGGCAGTTAAAGAAAAAAAAGAGGACTCATGAAAGATGGCCTGAATCTTCCAGCCAGGCTGAAAGATAAAAGGTCAGGATTAAGGTGTCGAGGGAGCACTGCCATCTGTTCGTGGTTGTAGAAAACAACACTTCTGCTCTTTCTCCAACATTATTATCTTCCTCTTCTATTCTTCCTTGCCAACTACAAATACCACTAAAATTATGTGACTACAAACAGCATCTCGACAACAGCAAAGAGCATTCCCATATTGTTCTACTTTTTTTCTGGGATAGCTACATGCATCTTAATGTTCCTGATATCGTTCTCAATGAACCTATAAGTGTTAATTTTCATTAAGGAGCTGACCAAAGAGGAAACTCATTTGAGTCGCCTGCTCTATCACACCTTCTGTCAGATGGGGAAAAGCTGACGGTCAAAATACTGATTAGATCTGAATTGCTTTACCTCATCTGATAACATTCTTCTATCATTATCAACAACATCTTACTTCCTTAACTGAAAAAATGAAAAAAAGTGACTTTGAGGATTGAGTGTCCAGTGGTCAAAGATATCACCTAAAGTTAGAGTGGAGCATAGTTCATAAGGCATCTGAAGTAGACTTTGCTATATTTAATTCTCACGTTAGTGTCTAAATTATAAAGATGATAGGGAATTAAAGTTCATTAACCATTGAGTTCTGTATGTTGTTATATGAATTAGTCATCCTTCCATCTACCGGTTTGGAGCAACTCGACCGGACTACCAGAGTGTAGCTCCATCAGATGTTGATGCTACGCATGGCTATAATAAACAACATGCAGAGGATACAAACTAGCATTGTCACAAGTCAGACAAATGGGAAGAGTTCTCCCCTCCAACCTGGAAACTTCTGAAAAGTTTCACTGAGTTTTGTGACTAAGGCAAAGCCATCAGTGGATGGGAGCGTTCCATTACTCCTAATCCAGCCTGGAGGGCCTCTCACCAGTCACTCTAGTCTACAGTCTTTGCCTTCTGTGCTAAAGGTTTGAACTTTGAAATTTTCAGTTTCCTGCCTTTAATGAGGCACAGTCCCAATGGTGCAATACCAGCAGAGTGGAAAGTTTACTACATCAGAATTTATTCAACAAATCTGCTTTCATTTTTCCTTTTCTTTATCAGAAAAGACAAAAACCACCTCTACTTATGGTTCTTTTAAATGGTAGAAAAATATTTTCTGAGGTCAAATAGTAAATCTGATTGCTGTATTTGGTCTCTAATTGGCTAGCAAATTGTTAAAAGTGTTAAATCAACCAAAAAGTTCTCCTAGAAAAAAAACACGCACTTTGTGTGACATAACTGGAGGAGAACGGAGCCCAGTGGCTGTAATCTGATTGCTGAGCTCAAGGAGGTTTAATTCGCTCAGGTGTGATTAAAACTTGTTTATGTCTGGCTGTTCAGGCTGCAGTTGGTCTGCACATGGAAAATGGAAAAAAGAACAGAAAAAAAAACGTATTTTAACCTTGGGTGAGATTCATCCAGCTGGGAAGGCAAGGTTTCGGAACCAACAGTATGTCACCTGCAGTGGCACTTCTGTGAGGAGGCTTACAACGAATGGGATCCCAGATGGGATCCAGAAGAAATTACAAAGTCAGGCTGAAATCCACAGGGGCGCGGTATAGGGGGGAAAAGTGATGACAATTCTAGGGACCCTGACCAACAGGGGGCCCTCCACAATTTAATTATTTATTTTTTGTTAATAGAAATAATAAAAAATAAACTA
>NW_015112660.1:191777-196260 GCF_001443285.1 Poecilia latipinna | reverse complement strand
TTTTTAAAAATTTCCACCTTTTTTCCCAAAAATTTAATAGTGGACCCGTTAAAAAATTTTTTTTTTTTTTTTTTTTTTTTTTTTTTTTTGCCGGTGATTAATTGGTGATATTAGGCAACGGCTTCAGCAACCGTAAAATTGAAACATACTCGACACATTAACTAAAATAATATATTTTTTAACAGACGCAAACACGTCTGCCTCAAGCACATTTTAAACTGCCATGAAAAGAGTTGCACTATTTTGTCTTGGAAATATTTAAAGGGACATTTTAAATAGACGACGACTGAACGGATTCCAGGAAAACCAACTGATCGTAATCAGCCATCAGAGACATGAAAATAAGTTTGAAATGAAAGTTAAGATGTAATGAAATCACGTTGAGTCTTAGTATTTAAGAAGTAGAAAATTGGCAGTCTTACGAAAAGCAGGGCTGGTTAATTCAAACAACAAGGAAAAATAAAGTAAATGAATAAATTTCAGTTTTCAAATGCTGAAGGGTTTTGCAACATTAAGTATTTGCTTTGACACATTATCTTGACTAAAGTAACACAGAAGATTTTCGTTATTTCAAACACATTGCAAATACTGTCTTCATGTATTGACTCTTGTTTGGCTTTTAGTACAGAGACAGAATTACTCTCTGCCTAAACTGATTTTATTACTTTATTCAGTTATTCCAATATCATTTCCCAAATGATGCGTTTTGCTTTTCGGAGCCATAAAAAGTTGCCTGTCCCATCAGAATAAGTGGTGTTACCTTTCATTCCTTGAGGCTTTGGTACAAATATGTTTTTGAAACAATAATTTTTGAATAAGGGTTATTTTATAACTTTATCTCTTCTTTTTAAAACTCTATTGCATTTTTTTTCCTGTCTTTCCGCCTCCTTTAAATCCATCAATTTGTCTATCAAAGCAAAATGCCCTCGGCCTTTTAGTTCCACCCTTAAAGCCTTATTAGAGTTTTTCCTCTGAGAATACACACTCAGCTGTCCATCTTTAGTACATGCTATGCTTTTTCCTTCCTGCTCTCTTCACCAACTATCCCCTCTCCCTCATCCCCACACTCCACACCCCCAATAATAGCCTCTGGCCATGAAAAGTTTTACAGATGTGAGTTGGCAGACCTCGTGTGTGTATGTGTGTGTGTGTGTGTGTGTGTGCGTGTGTGTGTGTGTGGATGTGTGTGTAGGAGGTAGGGGGGAGAAGGCCCTTTCATTGGCAGACCTTGAGACCTGTCAGTGTCTCATTGTGTCAAACAAGGATGCTGGCATCTTGCCTTTCCCCCGGCTCCTCCGGTTTCTCCCTCTCAGGAGGATACAAAATCAAGCAAACTTGCAGACAGTAAGGACATCCCAGCATGCTCGCCTAAACTAGGCACAGATCTAAGACTTACAAATTATTTCATGATCACTCCGCCACGTTATCAGACGCACTTAAAGCCCTCCAAAGAGGTTTTGCAGTCTTTTTTTGGATGAAACGTTGATGTCTCTCATGTCCACTCCTGAGACTTGCCAGTCCACCTCCAACTGTTTTCTCCAAATGAGATTCAGTCATTCACTGTGCAGTTTACAACTGTTTTTAATGCACATCCAATACTAAAAATTGTCTGACTCTTCAATCAAACACTTGGAATGTTTGAGTTGTGTCTGAAATCTGCTGTGGCCACAGCTGACCTGATGGCCTTGGTTGCATTTCAATTCATGTAATCTTTAAACTATTTTCTCACATATGCCTCAAGGTCTAGTTTATGATCATTTGTTGTTTTGAAAACAAAGGTGTACTGTGTGTCTGTTGTGTGAAAGTCCATATATGCTAATACGTGTTATCGTAGTTAACTTTAAAAATAAAAAGTGGCATAAAAAGTCAACCACTTTAACTTTACATTCCATCTGACAGCATTTCTAGTCTTAAGTAAACCTGATTAAAAGGTTCATATTTTGAAAATATTTATCATAGTATTTATTTATCCAGTAAGGACAGACTGAAATGTGTTTCAGATATATAAAAATAAGAAAGCTTTTCAAGAATTTGAAATATTAAAATAACAAAAAAAAAAAAAAAAAAAAAAAATTGCATTAAAAAATGATCTGTTTTGAAAATAAACATCTAAGGCTATGGATATGTGAATAAAAGCAACCTTAAAAAGTTATAACCTTCTGGTGTTCACAAAAGTTTAAAAAGCAGGTTTAGTTGAAAAATAAGACAGTGTTGTGCTAGTTTAAATTTTAACTTTGCTTGATACTGGCGAGTCAAAGACCTTTGTACCAGTTTAGGGAAAAGTTGGTGTTGTACAAGTAGCAGGCAGTAATGTAGGCAAAGTGGGTAATGACTGAGGGCCACTGCAACTTAACTGAACATTGTGTTTCAACAGCAAAAACAAGTGTCTCATACCAGGGTTAACATATAGTACTCTTATTTGACTTAAACATGATATTCAGGAAAAAAAACTGTTCAAATTGATATCAAAGCTATTCAGATAGATACATGAGTAAACGGATAAATAACTCTGGGTGTGTTCACACTGCAGCCTGAAGTGACCCAATTGCGATTTCTTTTGACGTAATGCGACCTGTATCCGATCTTTTCATGGCAGTGTGAACATCACAGGTCGGATTCTTTTTCGAATGTGACCCATATCCGATACGTATCCGATTCAAATGCGACCTAACGTCCAGGTCTCATTCATCCGAAATGAACGTCACTGATTCTCAATAAATCTCACTATTCTGCGTCCTGATACACGCAAGCGGGAAGAAAAACAACAACCATGACGGACAATAATGATGATTAAGTTGTTAATATGCTGCTCTGGCCGGACAACAACTTCAAATATGTAAGCTAAGCTCCACCGTTAGCCTCCATGTTTACTTCCGCAAACACTGAGCACTTCTTCTTTTTATGGCGGTGGGCAGAACACTGAGAACTATTGCGCCCTCTAGTGCGCATGCGGGACACTTTTATGTCGTTTGCCCGTTCACACTGCAGAACGCATACAGGTCGCATTTACTGGCAGTGTGAACGGTCCTGGCAAAAAAAATAATAAAAATTGGAATTGGGTCACTTCAGGCTGCAGTGTCAACGCACCCTCAGTGGAAGGAAGATTGGTATGAGTTTGCCTACCAAAGCCTCAGTACCTACTTTACTCATATTCGTACACACTCAGTAGGAAGGGTCTAATTCATTTTTCAGATGAGTAGAGTTTTATTAAACTGATTTAGTTTTGAAAACCAGCCAGATACGTTGGTTTATCAACATAGTTGAATGTAAATTTGCATCTTGTTAGATTCCATTTTTGTTTTAGTTTTTACTCTGTGAAAAATTCCCCACGAGCTTATTCATATGTCCAACATTACAAGATTGGCTGGTAAAAGTGCTCTGGTCTATTGCTTTAAGAAAAAAGAGAAGCAGATTAGAGTGTGCGAGTCATAGTTGCAGTAACATAATGGCTGAAGTGAAATTAAGTTGGTGGGGTGGGATACATTGTTAAGAGTTGATGAGGGACAGCAGCTTTTGCAGCAGATGCTGATTAGGGATGATAAACATCTGGAGGCTGACCACAGCCTACTGTTAACCACTCCAATAATTAAAAAGGGGATAAACTGGAAGAAGAGAGACATTAGAGTGAAGGCTGTAACATTCTTTGTCACCAATAAGCACAGTTTGTTTTTTGTTTTTTGCTGGAACAAAATGGAGAAACATGTTCTTTCAGTATTTTTGGAGAACAGCACACGACTGATCTCTTTAATCTTAAATTGCAGCCAGTCGCACAGGGATCATTTCACTTACAGAATGGATTTAATTTAGTACCAGAAGACTGTGCTTTGTTAATAGTTGCACAGGGAACAATTTACTGGTAACAGGGAACAGATACTGGCAAATCGTAGAGACCCGACAACATTTTTACCAAAGATAATCGCAAGAGGTCAGTTAAAGGAGGATTATTCCACAGAACATGAAAAAAAAACAAAACACTGGTTGCAAATTTAGAAAAATTATGCAAGAGTAAATGTCATTAACAATATGACAGTGATGGAAACTTTGCGTTAACCCAAATTATCAGGCATATTCCTTTCCATTGTTCCAATATAGATGCTTGGTTAAACAATGCGATTAACTGTTGCTACATGCTCGTTCAGAAGGAGGAAGGCTGAAGATCCAAAACCTGATACAATCTGTTAGTGTCTTTAGAGTTTTTACACCTGATAGTCTGGTAGACTCAGCTTGATTGGGCAACAGAATTGCAACATTGTTTCATTATTAGCTGTTGCTGCTCACTTTCTCTGGACTGTGTCAAACCAACCAATCCTCTTGAGCAAGTTGTTTACTCTCTTCCCTGTGGTGGTTCTGCAACAAGAACCTCTGAAGGAAAAAAACAACAAAAAAACAAAACAAAACACAAAAACCTCTAAACAAGACACTGAGCTGAACTTTCTCTTTCACAAATTTTAACAAAAATGCACTGCCATGAGATTTTAATGGT
>NW_015112660.1:184341-188653 GCF_001443285.1 Poecilia latipinna | reverse complement strand
ATTAGGATTTCTCTTTTGAGTTTGGCAAACGTGCCAAACGCAAAGCAATGGGTTCAACACAAGCTTTTCTCCCGCTATCACTACACACGTATAGTGTTATACGTGCACTGTAGTCCATTTGGCAGTAAATAAATAAATTCAATTTAATTTAACTGAATTACTCATTGCCTGTCAGTTTAGGTGGCCATCCATGTTTTGATAGTTTTGCTGTTGTTTACTCCTCTTGTTTCCAAAAGATTGGACTGAATGGTGTTCCATTATCCACATAAAGCTTGGGGGATTGTTTTGGGTTGTTTTGCACTTTAAATTTCCCTTAAAAACTTCTGCGTCTTTATCCCCGACCTTTCTGGGATGTTCTTTGTCCTTTATGAAGTTGTTTGCTGGCTGATGTTCTCCACCAAACCTCTGACGCCTTCACAAAACAGCTGGACTTACTGCTAGCCGGGGATAGTTTGCTAATTGGGTGACCTCAAATTTAATTGGTTGAACTAGATTTTATTTCACTAAATAAAAGTAGAAGAGGTTATGTTCTGATCCATGCCAGACTTTTCAGATAAGTAATTGCAAAAGTTTAAAGCCTGAGAAGGCTGATTTGTGCACACTCTTATTCCATCTCGTCATTATGTTATTGTGCAGTAGTGGAAACTTAAGGCATTCAGCACTTTATTTTGTTTGGAAATATTGAAAACCAGTGCAGTAAGTTGTGTTAATTAACAATATCAGAGTGTGCGAGATAAGACTGATTTACAGAGGTAATGTTTCCTGAGATGAATTACCGTAGAACAGCGTGTTCCCAGAGTTCATTGTGCTCACAGGCTTGGTTCAGTCACAGCAAAACACTCTGCAGAGTGCTGATGTGAACTGTTAGCAGCGCGCAAAGGTTTCAGGGATCACTGTTCATGTTACTGAGACCATTTGTGTTTGTTAGGCAGAATCACGAGCGTCCTTTCAGATGCGTTCTCAGTTTTGTTATGCCACAGTGTCATTTATTTTTGAAAAGCTGACAACTCTCTCCTACTTTAACATCACAAGACAACTGGAAAACATTGTGATGTATGTAAAGGACAGCTGCTAAAGGGTAAATGAATTTATAATCCTCATTTCTCCCTCTTTTCAATCTACATTTATTCTTCACTCTGTTGCCGTGCCTCCCCTCGCTCCTTGTGGCATGTGCTGCCATTTCCCTCTATGTCTTTACTTACACACATGCTGCAGTCTTCTTCTGACCTTCCTCTTTCTATGTTTCTCACTTTATCTCTGTTTGTCTCCGTTTCTCCCGATCTGGCTGCAAGGAGAGCAGATGGCCCTGATCTACATCTTAGTTAACTGACTGAATATAATGAGGAAAGACATGCACACAGACAGAGACAGGCAGCCTGAAAGATGGAAGTAAGGGCAGCAACCAATTTAGAAGCCAAAAGAAGAATGTGAAACAAGAGTCAGTCAGGAAACTCCTGAATTGCGTCAGAGATTGAGCGGTATTAAAGAAATGTTCATCTCTGTGACTCTGTGTGTATCTTCAATAATCAAACACTTGTTCACAACACATAAGGTAATGTGGTTTAAACAAATCGGTACAACTGTACAAGCCAGAGGATAAAATGTGTTCAAGGTCAGACTCTCGTTAAAAGAAAACAAAAACTGTTGACTTGCTTTTCCTGAAGAAAAAAATAAATGCAGATTTAGTGTATAAAATTATCTGTTCAGGATGGATTCTGAGAGGATTACAAAGGACAGTTAGATGTTTTTATATTTAAATAGGATTTCATATAAACTTTAAAAGACTGAATATTGCAAAATTTTAGATAAAAGCAGTTTCATGTGTCAGAGTAACCCAACCTAATGACTGAGTTTTACACAGAGTCTCTATTTAAACCTCCTGAGCCTGTTTGGTATTTTGGAAATAAGAATGGGTAAAACTTTCAGCCTCTGAATGTGTGGAATCTTTGCACCTGTAACTGCAGCAAAAAGTAATTTTACAAAGTATTTATTTTCCTAATCTTTATTGAAAAAGTAGAATATAAGAGAACATGATGCACACGTTACTTCCATTTCCCAAAACATATGCACTAGTTTTTGTAAAATCTTAAATGCATTGACGTTTGTGATGGCAAATTGACAAAAAAGGAAAAGTTAAGGGGGCATGGATGACTTAGGAAGGCTAAGAAACTTAAATGCTCCAGTTTCTTAGGAGTTAAATAAAAACCACATCATATATGATGTAATGATCTCTACCATGTGCTGAAATTAATATGAAATTGGAATATTCCTTATTTTAATTATACATCGTTTCCCCTTTGGCAAAAAACAAAATCCACCTCTGTCTGAACACCAGAAGTTGAATAAAGAAAGAAAAAACTGGGTCTTCTGAATCAGAGATGAAAGGATTCTAACAAATGCTTGAAATGTAATGAAAGACTGTCTAGGTAGTACAAACGCTTTTTAGGTTACTGTAATTAATTTTTTCATGATTAAACCTACCCTTGATCCAAGAGTCTTGGCTAATTAAAGACCTATATACAATTGTGCCCTTATTTCAAAAGTTATTAGAAAACCCTATTTCTGTTTTTTTTTTTTGATCCCTACAGACTTTCTCTGTGAAATTTGTCTCACTAGTAAAAGTTCCCAATTAGCTCTCAAACAATTAACTTTTGCAAAGGTTTGTCCTGTTAAGTACAAGTGCTGCGTGCTGGTTTTACGGACTACAACATTATTTTTAATCCTTATCTTTTGCAAAGTTATAAACACAAAAACATATAAAGAGCATTTTTATATCTTTTTGATAAACGACAATGAATTTTCCTCCCACACTACAAGAACTTGATAGCTCGTGTGACTTACGGTTCATTGAATTCAGTCGGACTTGACAGAAGGCGTTTAAAAAGCCTTAAAGAAAATTTGTAATTGTAGTGGCATAACTTGAAACTGAAAAATGTGCCAAAAATCCTAACTTTGACTAGAGTCAATTCATTTTGTGAGAGAAAAAAAATCCTACGGTAAGAAATAAGCTTGCTTATTTGCAAAATAATCAATACCATGCTATTGGTATGCCTGCAGCTAACACTTTGAACAGCCATGATTTGCCAATAGATTGGCACCATTTTACAAGGATGGAGCACAAAGATAGAGATCTTTGATTGTTTCTCTTTCTTTCTCATCTTTTTATTTATTCAACCAGGTGAATTATTAAGACCATATTCTTATTTCTATTAACAATCTGGTGTTATCTCTGGGCATTAGGCTTCTAGCCTTTTTTTTTTTTTTACTGAGGTTTTCTTTGTCCTTTGGTTGATTTGGTTATATTGTTGCTCTAAAAGTTGCATTGAAAGTCCAGTAGAAGTGCCAACTTTGCATTAAAGTGTCATTATTTCCAAAATAATGCAAAGTTGGCACTTTTAATTGAGTTTTAAAGCAACCTTCAGAGCAAATTTGCCTTGAAAGTGTCATTATTTACCGAATAACATTTCTTAACAGTCATAAACATTCATAAAGACTCCTTCATGTTCATGACAGGTGTTATGTCATGTTTATGACAGAGTCACGTCAGTCTTATGCACACCCAATCAAATAGTGTTGCTTTATATATTTTCAAAGGTTAGTGTTAGTTGCAATTGTAAGCACTTTATGCTTATTTTTTGGCTGAGAGGTATAGCGTGTTGTATCCAGGACTGTCCTTCAGCAGCAAATGCACCGTCCAAAAATGTTTGATCAGGCTGATGACATTCAGCTGTGTCCTGGGTAGTTTGCAGAGAAGGACTCAGAGTTGTTGAGAAATGCATAGCCTTTGAGTAAACACAATTCAACAAAACCAGACAAGAAGTTGTTTTAAGGACTGTTGATAAGAAAACATAAATGGAAACTCATCAGGTTACTCTGAAATTTCTGTATGGCACTTTGTGCTGGACTTGTAGCTCAGTCAGAAACCATGTATACTATCCACTTTCCATTTTTGCATGAGTGAATTTTGTGTTACAAGTTCCCATGGGATGTAATCAAGCAGGGGCCTAGGCACTTTTTACTTTTATTCAAACTGTAGAAACCCTGCATGTTGTCTTTGGCCCTAGGGAGGTTAAGTTTAGAATAAGTTATAAACCTTTGCTGTTTATGTAGGATTTGAACGTTTTCAAGTCCTATTATTTGGTCACACAAGAGTTGATACTTTGTTCAGGAGATTATTTAATGACAGTCTCAGAGATGCACTCCCTTCTTCATGAAAGCTTCACAGAAGGCTTTTTTTTTTTTTTTTTTTTTTTTTTTTTAACTTTGGGGTTTTTATTATTTTTCCAACCCTAGGAAAAAAAAAAAAAAAAAT
>NW_015112660.1:162275-181219 GCF_001443285.1 Poecilia latipinna | reverse complement strand
TTTTTTTTTTTTTTTTTTTTTTTTTTTTGACATTCGGTGCTTATATCATTTGTCATACTCTGGCAGATAAACATAAAAGCATCAAGTTGCAAGAGGGAAAAGTTATCATCTGCCTTATTTCTGTCAGCATCCATATTTTTTTTTATACAAGTGAGACTCTAACAAGAACCAAGGTCACTGTTGTGATAGCCATAAAAATCTAACATTAACTAAAACATCGGAATGAGCTGATGGCAGTAAGTATCGGAGCGCTCACAAATGTCAAGCCATCAGCAGTAAATGGCTAGATTTATTTCCAGGTTTTACATATTTCTTGTCACTGCTCAAAGTTATGGCTGTTATGACAGGTGTTGCACTAATTTCTTTTGATTTCTGCCGCATGACACATGTAGTTTTGAGCTGTACTGTATTGGAAAACACTTCATTTTAAAGTCTGCCAAGACAAAGCTTCTCTTGACAGATTGAAAATGTATATAACATATTAATGCACTTGCCAAACTTTTTTTTCCCTTTTTTGAAATGTTATTCCTTCTTCAGCCTTAAATTTCAAAAGCTCACATGTTCATTTTAGCCCATTTTAAATAAATATAAATACAACAGTTCACCATGAATTGATACTTCTACAGTGATCAGACTTTGGGATGGACAGATCATTTGATAAATAAATGGATGAATTGACATACAAATAATTAGAAGAGTAATGTACAGGCAAACTGATTGTATAGGATTAATGAGTGAATGGATGACTAGAAATATGGATACTCATTTGTAGTTTTAAACGTCTGTTTATAGAAGTTTGTAGCATCTATAAATATAATTACTTTTTTCATATTCTATTTTCTGATCCTTTTTGCATCCTTTGAAAGTCCTATAATGAAATTTTATACGTTCCTAGACTGCGTTAAGCTCTAAAATTGAAACATTCGTGGATGAACAGCCTCCTGGTTGGCATCATTTAATGATTCTCTTGCTTTTGCTCTGAAGTGGCATTTTAAGGTTAGCTTGTAGCTGGCAAACTTAATGCCTGATGGGCTCTTTGGCATTCCTCCGTAAAATGAGTCATGGCCGACGGTCCTCTACTGAACTGAACTGACGGCTTGTCATGGGTGTGGGGATGGAGAGAGCGGGTGTTTCCACCCATTAGAAGAGTGTTTTGCCAACATCCCTACCTCTAACGCTGTCAATCCAGGCTTTGTCACAAAGACAGTTGCTGTGGTCTTTCCCAGGCTCTGTCCTCTTAGTTGATGTTGGCAGTCAGGTAGGAGTCAGCACAACAAAACTGCCACAAGCTGCAGCAGGTTGGTGGAAAAAGAAAAACTGAAATAATGCATTTTGGTGTAGAGAAAAATAAAATATTGCATACAAACTTGCATGCTACTTTATTACCAATCCACACTCAATTTTACTTTAAGTTCTTTTTTTTTTCATTATCTTTTTCAAATATGAACCAGATTTGCACAATAACTTCTCTCGTTGCTCCTAGTAAAACTGTTCAATTGTTCCAGAATAAGATTCTTGCTCCAAACTGTAAATTTTAATATTTTCTTCATTTATCCACTTCAAAGATTAATTGTTATCGCCATGGGGGCTGAATAATGAGAGGAAAACTAGAACATTTCTGAAGAAATTTTAACTGGGCCTACCAAAGTGTGCCTTTTGGTTGGAACCCAGCGTTCTGATGCTAAAAATTTAGCATCCACGCTAAAGTAAGCTACAGTGTACTCAATAGTATGTGGAGAGTCACAAACATGTTGAGTAACATGGACTTACTCCATTTAGTATGTTAAAATTAGTGTATAAGTTTAAACTAGCCAAAATGCTAATGTTAGCCTAAATGCTGCCAGTGGCATGTGAGGCATCACTAGCATGTTGACTTACATTGACCTCCTCCATTCAGTGTGCTAAATGAAGTTAATAAATAAGAAAAAGGCAAAAAGCTTATTTTAGGGAAAAGGCACTGCCCGCTAATGTTTGTACTAATGTCATTGCACTGCCTTCTGATTTTAACTTTTCCTACAGTAAAAATCAGATGTTTACTTTGTGCTCGTCTCTTAGCAACAGATTAACAACAAATATTCTTGTTGTTCAAAAAACATAAGATTCCCTCTGCTCTTTTGAAATACCACTTATATCTAAGAATCCTGCAATTGGTGAAGTTGATTTGCAGAAAAGAGAAAATATTTATTTATTTATTTATTTTTTTTGTCATTGGTAGTAAATATATTATAAAACAGACATTCAACACAAGTAAAAATCTCATGTAAAGTTTGTGGGAGTTTGTTACCAGAAAAACACAAACAAACAAACAAACAAACAAAAGAACACTCATCTCTTAACACCAAACTTATGTTTTATAAACATAGGAGATTATGTTTATAAAATCTGCTTAGACACAACAAATTTAGAGTTGGTCAATTTTGCAAAAGTATAAATCACATGTACACTTCGCAGCACTTTGTTGCCAGAAAATGTGCTCATCTCTTAGCAACAGACAAACAACAAATACCGTTATTGTTCAAAAAACATAAAATGTGATGCTCTTATTTTGACTGCACAAAGTTACTGTCTGTTTAGGAGCATCAAGTTTCATGAGTCATATGAACTTATTTACTATTTTGCTCTTCTGCCATGTTATCTATATTAAGTGTTCAGTCAAGGTGGCATCTCTGTAGTTCTAACATTCTGCTCTACCATCTCTGAAGTTCTCTACCTATCTGCTCTCCTCGGTGTTCTATTGCTATGGTGATTCTCTCTGAAAACTGTCATGTGTGAGTGAGAGACAGAGGGGCAGACACAATTTTATCTCTGTTTTGAGTCTAACTGACAACAAAACAGTGCCAGTTAGAATTTGTTTTGAATTTGGCATGTTTTTCGGTACTTGCTTCACCATGGTTACTTGAAATGCCAAGAAAAGTAATAGCACCCCTCACTGGATCGAGCCGCACATTTTGAAATGTATATTGTTGGGGGACACGCAGCAGCAATGTCAGCGAAACTTCAATATCCAAGAACTTATAATGTGTCTCATTTTCACGTTATTGCTGATTTTTTTTTTTTCTTCAGCAGTGTTCTTCTAAAATGTGTGAATTAAAATGCTCCTAAATTCAAAAGCATGTTAGATGGACTGACTGACCTACTAACCAAAGCTTGCCTGTCCCAACTGAACCTCCATGAAAACCGCCAGCTATTATGCATATAGACAATGTTACAGATTTGATACTGGTTTTTCTTTTGTTCCAGCAACAAGGAATGTAATTTTACAGGGTTAGCTACTGAGTTTGGAGAACATTTTGATACACTAATAGAAAAAACTCAAACATGCAATTAGGCCCACCTTTTTTTCTTGTATCTTGTATTATGCACACAGATAGTTTGCAAAACAAAGTCTAAGGGCACACATAAGAAGTTGAAGTCTATGCCCAAACGCGATGGCATGCTGAAGAGCATGCCATCATACTCTTTGTTTAATAAATACACATAATACAAAGAATAAAACATTTTGAATCATTCAATCCCCCATTTCTCTTTGTAAACCAAGTTAGCAACACTTTGTAGATATAAAGTTAGCTCTGTATCAATTAAGCTATGCTTGGTTGATCAGTTGTCTACTTATTTCAATCAAAATACACATAATACAAGGAATAAAACATTTTGAAGCTATATTATTACATATTTTCTTTTTTTGTCCTCCAACTCAAAACCTCTGCAAGGTATATTTCTCAGATAGAGAAAGCCCTTGGCAATTTGCCTCTCATTTATGTATGCCCTCTGATCATAAACCTGCATGTCTCGGTTCATGACCGTTTCGTGCCCTAGAACGTCTCAATCACATTTCTTCACACATAAAAAACATTAACTAATTAATGCACTCGTGTTTACTTGTTTTTCAGGGGCTTGCAGCCCTTAAGACCTTTAAGCCCTGCATTAGGATACAATGAACTCATTCAGATTCCCCTCTGTAAACAAACAGCTCAGGCAGGCGGGGAGGTTAGAAAAGGGTAATGTGGCACATGCACTGCATGTCGCTGCATGTCACCACAGCTGCTGCTATGCATTAGGAAAGCAGCGAAAAATGACATTGAAGGAGCTCAACAAGCGAGACTGCTGATAAATGAGTGGGCATCTGATTGACATTATAAGAAAACACATTTCATTCATAAGCAAATTCATGTTGAAATACCATGGAAATATTTATGGCGTAGAGAGGAAAGGTAGAGCTGGGCTTCAGATTGATAGATGGGTTTTATGGGCAAAAAGTTACTTGTAGAGCAAAACTACGTGGACGGACTGAAGGAAAAGGTCGGATAAATCCAGTTGGTTATAACGAGTCGATTGACACAGACATGTGCTGGGTTGAAATAAGAACTAACTTGTCAAATCTTCTAAGTCTGACCACATCAAATAAAAACACGTTGAAATAACAGTTCTGAAAAATGTTGCCTGATAACACTTGCCTGCTTTAAAATGTTGAATATTTTCATCCAATCTGTAGGGAGACATTAGATTTACTGTATGTAAAAGCCGCTGTCTAGATTTATACTTGCCTGTTTTGCTTCCAGGCTGATTTAGACGGGTTGAGGATAATTCCTTTACTGTCTTTCATCAATACAGCATATAAAAGGTCTGAGCTTTATATCCAGTAAGTTATTTGCACTCACTTTGTCTGACATCCAGCAAATAAGGATCATCTTAGAAAACTTTGTTTATCAGTAAAACGTATATCAAACTAGAAAAAAAAAAAAAAAAAAAAAAATTTATTCTGATCCAAAACATACATCATCTGTTATATCATCTGTGCTGCATGAATTCCAAGGACACTGAGTCACTGATGCCTGTCTCTTAATCTAAACTTCACCAAGCATACAGTTTATTTGCTGAAAACAAACATATGAACATGAATACTCTTGAGAAATTAAAGAAGTAAAAAGAAAGCACTTTGCAAAGACGAGTAAAAAACAAAACAAAAAGACTTTCCACTGGTAGCATCAAGATACCACAGAAAAGGATTACCTGCGAAGAATTTCACATAAAAGTCAAATTAAAATCCCAATGCAACAGAATCTGTTGTTGTATTGAGACAAATGCAAAGGGAAGCAAAAACCCTTTGCAACACACTTTAGTACCTGCCTAATGAAATGTAACCTGGACTGGTCACTGGGGTATTACAGGATCAACTAATTTGACAAGTCAAGACTTAACGTGCATGTTTTTGAACATTAAGGGTAAACCCTACCAAAAGCAAACTGCAAGTAGGACTGCAAAAACACGAACACACAGAAAGCTCCCAGCTGGCTTTTGATCTAGGTGCCATTTTGCAAAAAGGCAATAGCGTTAAATGTTTTATTATAAAGCCATCTTCTTTAGAAGGCCATTAAAAAGATTGAGATTAACTACATAAATGAAGTCAGAAGTGTTGTTTTGCTACTCGACATGTCAGTGAAGATATGTTAAAGCTCTGTTAATCACCTACAGATACACTACAACTCCAACTCCACGAGGTTAGATGAAAGGAGATACTTTGTAATATTTGATATTCACCTGCTAAGTTTCAGTGACTGTTACCTTGTGACTTTTAAAAGTATGGGAGAATTGTTACATACTCCAATAATATACAAATCTAACGATCATGATTTAAATATTTTGTGCTAAGATTTTGTTTAACATTTTCAGTTTTTGAATTTTGGTATGGTTTTTAGACTTCGATTTTTTTTTTTCTTTTACCTTGTCTTATAAAATTGGAGCTGACAGAAAGAAAAAAAAAAGACATACATTGTAATCTGCTAAAATAAAGATGCTGTGTGTGTGTCACATTTGTAAGTTTTGCCAAATAATTGAGAGCTTAATTATGAAGCTCGCAAGCACACACAGTACTTCAAATATTTGAGTTTTGGGAGGACGCAAGACATAAAGTATTTCAATGTGCTCTCAGCAGCCACATTAGAGGAACCTGTTTAAATGGAGTCGGCAAATCACATAATTGCAACTCATTTGCTAATGCTCCCAGATGTGGTGAAGACGAGTGAAGTTCACAAAGAGCATCATAATGGGGGTGGGAATTACAATTTAAGTGACTTTGAATGTAGGAGAGTTCTTGATGCCATGGTAGGATGGTCTGACAGTTGCAGAAACTTATCTATTTAGATTTTAACAGTGAATGAAAAAAAGTACCCTTCAATTGCATGAGAAAAAAAAAATTGCTGGCATTGGTTGGTGCATTAAGAGGACACTGACCAAATCTGGAGCTGATGTATCAAAATCTCTAATCTCTTGTCAAAATTTTTTAGGTAAATTTCCCTTTGGTCCAGAATAGCCGACTTCCTGTTGGTTCAAATCAATGGCTCATTACAAGCCCTGTTCAGAGCTGATCACGGTCTGTTGGAGTGAGGATTCATCTAAAAGTTACAGGACGGTAGCTCTCGAGGACTGGATTTGAGAACCGCTGTTCTAAAGGGATCTATCTTTGTGCAGACTTTCTAATGTTGAACACGACAGCGTAACCGAGTTAAGGGGGCACTGTTGAGCCATTTGGCCATGCTCATTTTTAATTTCACTGAAATGCAAAAACAAAAATTAGTAGGGTCTGAATTTTGCGCAAAGCTGGGGTATGTTTTAGCCCCCCAAAAGGCTATTCATTTACAGGAAAAGATATTGAAAAATAACTGGACTTTGAAGTATTTTCAACGCTCAAGCCCAGTTATAACTTCCTTAGAATTAATGTTAAGGAAATTATGAAATTAAATTATAAAAACTAAATAAAACCTTGCAAGATCTTGTGATTTTTTCCATTTTACGGTACTAAATTAGAGCTAAATGTCACACACCAGCATGCATCGGTAATGCTGCTTAAGTTGAATAATTAGTTTGTATGCCTATGTCATCATGCTGTGAGAATTTAATTTACAAGTTCTCACCAATTGCTGCTTATAAGACCAGAAGGATATGAACCAACATATTAGCACTTCTTAAAAGGTAAACCTTTTGTAACTGTAAACAAATAAGCAGAGGCAACAAAGAGGAAACCGTTCTGATTTGTATGTCGTTTTTTTTTTTTTTTTTTTTTTTGACAAACATCACAGCAGTATGCATCAATATGAAATATGCTGAGTGTTGTCTCATGCTGCCTTTGACTTATTACATGGTAAAGACCTGAGGCCACACAAACCTTTAATATGCATACAGTTTAAAAAGCAGTTACATATTTCTGAAACATCTTGAGAAATAACAGATAAAAAAGGGTTACTTTTAGCTATACTGTCACTAGCAAAGGCTTAGGGTGCGTTCACACTGCAGCCTGAAGTGACTCAATTCCGATTTTTTGGCAATTCCGATTTTTTTGCCGGGGCCGTTCACACTGCCAGTAAATGCGACCTGTATGCGTTCTGCAGTGTGAACGGGCAAACGACATAAAAGTGTCCTGCATGCACACTAGAGGTTCTCAGTGTTCTGCCAACTGCCATAAAAAGAAGTGCTCAGTGTTTGCGGAAGTACACATGGAGGCTAACGGTGGAGCTTAGCTTACATATTTGAAGTTGTTGTCCGGCCGGAGCAGCATATTAACAACTTAATCATCATTATTCTCCGTCATGGTTGTTGTTTTTCTTCCCACTTGCGCGTATCAGGACGCGGAATAGTGAGATTTGTTGAGAATCAGTGACGTTCAGTTCAGATGAATGCGACCTGGACGTTAGGTCGCATTTGAATCGGATACGTATCGGATATGGGTCACATTCGAAAAAGAATCCGACCTGTGATGTTCACACTGCCATGAAAAGATTGGATACAGGTCGCATTACGTTAAAAAAAATCGGAATTGGGTCACTTCAGGCTGCAGTGTGAACACACCCATAGAGAAAAAAAATAAATGAACATCCTCACTTTAACTAAAAATTGTAAACCTTTTGTTTAACATTTTTAGTGAACGTGGAGCGAGCTTAAAATGTCTATTCATACTGATTTCATTTACAAGTCCCCTGAGAAATGTGTGTGCATACACAACATGTTAATTCATGTTTGCAACATTCTGTCAACACTCCAGACTGGATGTAAAGCCACAGGGTACCCAAGGGTGTATATCTCAATTTAAAGACACCGAATTGTTCATCTGTGGAAAATGGGAGAAAGCAACAAACTGCCAAGGTTTTTGCTCGAGGAATGGATCAAATTCTCCCCGTTGCTGTCAAATATATGACATGCTGCTTTGAATTATTGAAGAAGTTAACCCCCTTGTCCAACCGCCTGGGGCATTACAAAGACCCCTGTTGATTGGTGAGACATACCTTGCAGGACGTTTTGCATAACGCATCATTAAGTACTTGTGTATTACCGCTGTAAACAGAAAAATTGTCATAAGATTACAGGTTATGTCCATGACAGAAGTAAATAATAATAATAATAATAAATGGGATCTTTATTTAATTCCTACTGGCACCTATACAAAAAAAAAATAAAATAAAACAAATAAAAACATAAGATTTGTGTTTTAAACAGTTAAAAACCACGAAGATTATCCGCACGGATAAGTATATTATGAATAGTCTTCAACCTGCTGGAGAAAGTGCATAAGCTTTGACAGACAAAATGAACGCTTTTAATATAAAACTAAACTGGAATTATGCTTTTTTTATTATTATTATTAAAAGGCATCATTGTATCTGTTTAATAGTAGAGGCCATGCCAAACACGTATAGCTGGCCACAGACGGAGGTCCCCTGGCTTCATATAATAGCTGATATGCTTGGTCACGTTTGGAAGACGCAGCGGTCCTGTTTGTATGTGGGGGTGTGTTTGTGTGGGAGAACAAGTAGAGGACATGCAGCCTGGAGCAATGAATTCCAATAGATTGGTACCCCAAGGATGCTCCCTCCTGTACACACCCGTTAAACCACACGCACACACACACGCGCGCGCGCGAATCTAACTGAACCCAGTCAGAATCCTAGGTGCGAGATGGGAATCTGGCAAGGTTTTATTCAAAACAAAACAGAAGGGTAAAGGAAATGCAATTAAATATGATTTGGATTTCTTACATATGAACAAACTGAATTAGTTTGATGGGTAATGTGTGCTCAGGTGTTTCCTTCTTCTCTCAAACAGTGACTTTTTCAACAACAACAAAAAAATAGCGCCTCAGAAAGTGAAGGTGGAATATGTTTCTTTAATATTTCACAACAAATTCATGACATTGATTGGAAAGGCTTTGTTGGCAAGTCAGGGTCAGGCCCTTTGCCTCAGGACAGATTGGTCCTTCTTTAGTTGGTAAAGATTGCACTTACCCTCCCTGCATCCTCACTGTGCATATAGAAGTAAGATCAGAAGTAGAATTTTAAAGTGCAACAGATGAATAACAATAGAGACACGAAGAAGGAGAACAGCGGTTTACACCAATGAGGTTTAACATTATAACCATCTGCCTAATGGTGTGTTGGAAATTGGCCTTTCTGGCATTAAGATTCTAGTAGCTAATCCTTTAAATCATGCAAGTTATGAGATGAAGCTTCTGTGGGACAGATTTTTCTCCAACACGTTTCACAATTGCTCAATTAGATTGAGATCTGGAGACTTTGCAGGTCAAGTTAACTCCTCAAAATTGGTGTGCTTCTCAATTCATCTCCAATCAATTTTTTGCTTTGCACTGCCTCTGCCAGCGTCCCTTCATTTCAGTGTGTATCGAGTCCCACACACAGCATTCTTGTGATGCTCGGGTGTATCTCGCCCAATACTAACTTCTTCAGCAATTTTAACCACAATAGCTCTTTTGTTGGGTTGCACCAAACAGATCAGTGTCAGAACAGAGTCGCTTTCAGATTCATTGTGTTGGGCACATTCTAGAAGTATTGTCTTTTTTTTTCAGATACTTAAAAAAGTAAACTGTAATCTCAGTAAGGTAAGATTGTCTTTGTTTTATTAACCTTGATATAGAGTTTAATGTTAAAGGTAATTTTTTACTCTATAGACATCTATTTGAGAAGTAAGGATTACACATGTCAAACAGAGTAATATCGTCACAGTAGAAAATGCCAAAGGTTGTTTTGCAGCTTTCGTTATTATAAATCAATTACCAGAAATAAACTATCAAATCATGAATAAAAAAATGCCATGAAAAGCTGATCACAAAAGGTATTTTTTTTTTTTTTTACATTTGATTGTATGATTTCCATTGCGGCACATTTTTTACTTCCCACACAAACTGTGTTTTTGTGCTTCCGTATTTTGCTATTTTTTTCTTTTTATTACATACAGTTATGCTGGTAGCCATAGCGATATCTTTTGTAAGAATGAGACTCGTCAACAATACCAAAGGGCAATTGACAGCCCTCTTTTATTTATCAATTTATGCTGGTCTTGTAAACATGCCAATCAACCATCATGTAAATCTGTATATGCATGTTTGAAATTGTATTTTAGTACTTTTGATGATGCCTTCACAAGTAATTTGACAAAAATATGATATTCTTACAACTGGACTAAAGTGGTAACCCTTATGCTATGCAATGCTTTATGTTGCTTCTACAAGTTCAGCACATGGTACGATTCTTCACACTTTGCATATCTTCTGGATGATATTGCACCTCGTTTTTTTTTTCTGCATATGATTTATCTATTGCTTATAAAAGCTGTTTTCACCTCAGTCGTGTCCTGAACTCTCAAGCATCTGCTGCCAACCTTCACTTGTATAAAAGATCCTCCAAATCTCTACTTTTGACACGTGGCAGGATTTATCTCTCTCCCGGTTACATATCGTCTTCATATTTTAGCCATCTGTCTTTCGGATCAAAAACAAATCAAGACGTGTCGCTGTCTGTTGTTTGAATTGCAGATTCGACTCTGAACTCCATCCGTCATGGACCGTCTCTATCTGACACCTTGTTCTAATCTTAAAATATACCAATCAGTCATAACGGCGTGACTAACAACCCAGTAAAGCAGGAAAACAAGCAATATAAAATACATTTATGCAAGGTCCTTCATTTTAAAATCCTGACCTTATATACGCTCGTGTTGTTGCCTCCTATTTCTGCCAGTTTGCAGGTCACTTTTATTTCTTTGTACAAATGTTGCCTTATATTATTGTTGAACTAGTGACAGACTTTTATTTGGATTCTCCAATTAATCAGCCAAAACTGTCCAAAGATGATGAGCAAGGAAGTGAACATGTACAACCACCAACAAACCTGCTTTTGATCACTTTCACAAAACACTTATAAGACAAAGTTAGACTGTTACCATTAAGACAATAAGTCCCACAACAGAAGTCTTAATCTGAGTTAATTTAACCAGAGTGATGGTTTGAGCTTTTTTCTTGGTTATTATTGATATACAGTGGACCCCATCTGGTCATGGTTCAGTATTCATGGATTCACTTAGTCGTGGATTTTTCTGTAGAATGTAACTCCAAATTATTTGCAAAAAATTGTGCAGAATTTTTAATTGAGCATTATCTAAAATTTTGTGAAGAAATTGCAGCTTGAAGAGCTAAAATACCTGATAATAATGCTACTTACACTATTGACTGGTTTTAGCAAATTTTCTGGTTAGTCTGAACTGTGGGATTTCATTGGCTGCAAATCCTCAAGCTAAATAACATCCAGTGACAAAAACAACCTAATGAAACCTGACATAATCTTACCTGAGTTGTAGAATAATGGATATAAATAATTTGATCAGTAATTGGCAAATCATTGGTATTACATGTGTAGAATACATTCTCATCCACACAGAACAGGTGATAATAACATTTATAAACATTTTATGATTCTCAAAAAGGTTGACTCCTAAGTAACAAGTCTGTCATCAGCAACATAGTCTCTCTGCTGTGCCAGCCCTTGCCCTTTGCTGTGTTCTTATAGGCGTAAGCCTGCTTGTTTAACAGATTTCCTTTGGGGTTTTCTCAGAAGGGTACTGGTTTAAAACAGCCAGCTGTGCTACGGAGATGCTCCTGCCAGATTATTAATAATCATCACCCGTCCTGTCCCCTGTCTCACATCTTGCAATACAGTCACCTCTTTTTAGTTCGACAGCCAGTAGCAGAGACTCTCCATTTTTTTTCGATCCCGGTTTTTTGACTTTGCAAATGCATTACACTGTAGGAAATATTCAAACTTGTCTTCGAGGGCTGATTTGTACGGCTTTTAGACGTCTACTTCAACAAATTTTGTTTGCGGATGCAATTTAACCATTTGATTCAGCCGTGTAGGACCAGGGATGTGTCTAAATGTTGCAGGACACTGTTCTGCGAGTTTGACACCCCTGTAATAAAGGGTGGCACATTTGTGGGTGAGCAGCAGAGTTGAGTATATTGGTTGTACCAATAAACATTTTGCCAGTGTCTCTCTCACGTGGATCAAATCTTCAGTACAAAAACTTAGTTTCAATCAGGTAAGTTTGGAAAAGTCCAAATGTACGGCTAAGATTCATTAACCGTCAAGCTTTTATGTTAATTGCAGTCCATTTTGATTTTCAAGTAGATCTGTAAAAAGGGGATTATTTGTTGACTAAGTTTTATTTTTCCCTAACAAATGCCAAAAATGATGGATAAGTTGACATTTTTTCCCTCTGTTATGAGATGTTTTTTGTTGTTTAAGACATAATCTTCCATAATAAATAAGCTAGAACTAAAGAATAGTCTAAATCTTTTATATAAATATGTCAAATTCTGGCGATATAACACCTGAATTTGAATCCCTTCATAAATCCATCTACTAATGTAAAGTATCTTGGTTTTTACCAGTCGGCAGATGGAAAAGGAGAAAAATAACTTGACTACCAGATATGCTTGATCTAGCAATTCAAGATTAGCTTTTCAATTCTCATTGGGTAAATTGGACACCTCCAGTGAACATGTGATGTGTTGTAGTTTGCTTTTAAAACAAGCTCCGTTGGACCTGACAAGGCCATCCTGATCCTCTCAGACTGACGGCGGCTCCTGCTCAGCAGCACATCACTGCTCTGCTGAGCAGCTGCCTATGTCTGCACAGTCTCTCTGAGAAGACACCGTATGATGCACTTTCAAAGTTTTGGCCATATTTGTGACACTAAATTAGCTATTGCTCAAGCACTTTGCATGTCAAAATGTTCTGCCTTTTAAGGATCATTAGGATTTTTTTTTTTAATTATCCTTTTTTAGGCACATAAGAGTTTTTTTTTTTAATGAGGGCTAGTATTGTGCCATCTGTGAAATGAAACAGAGAACAGGGTGACATTCAGCATATGTTTCCCTTTGACATGATCCATGGATGCTGACTGACTTAGCAGCTTTTTGTGTGATCAAACTGGTGACCTTTGAGTAAGTGGATGGTATCTGAAGATCTTGCCACCATGATGATTTTTAAAAAGACTTCTATTGCCTCCCATAATGTTTTCTTTCCACAGGAATTTTTATTTTATCCTGTTTTTTATATACATGTTTTTTTGTTTGAACCTTTCAGGTATGTGTTGGCTAGACAATATATCAGAATGTGTTTGGTTTACGAGGGTGTCGTTTGAAGAAACTCTAAGATGTTTTGAGGGTTTCTAAATTTGCAGATCATTTTTTGGTCTCTTTCGGAATTTGGTCGAATAGAACTGAAAACAAATAATTCGATTGCCATTTTATTTTAACTGCATGTTCATATGCTATATGATCAGTTACTACTCAGTCCTCAGGAATAACACTGAAATCTAGTTTTTTTTCCATGCGCCTTATTTAGTTACTTTTTTAAATCATATGAATGATGCAGCCCTAATTACCACAGCTACTCTTTAAAAAAAAGTAATTTCCACCTTCAGCTACATCAATACTTTTATGAACAGATCGTTTCTAAAATGTTTAAAAATACAGATCCATTCAACAAATTTTAATAAACACATAGTGAATTGTGCTACTTTAAAAAAATTAAGTGGAACACATCAATTACACACAGATTGAACTTTCCATCCCTTTTGTAAGTGGTATGATGATTTTTCTCCACACAGCTTATGAATACACAGCATTTTAAATTGAAATATTAAATTTACCCCCCTGTAATGGTGCAGAGCAGAGTGCCAAAACTGTCCCCAGTATTGTCTGGAAAAGTTGTGTCCCCACATGTCTGACAAGTAGCTGGGGCCTAAACACTTGCTCTCAGAGCACCTCTCCTGCAGACACGCAGCAGTAGCAACTAGCAAACACCTAGTGGAACTGCGAGTCTGATAATATAAGCTACTTCTTGCTCCAACACTTAGAATGGTAGAAAGGTATTGTTGTTGTGATGACGTACTGAAGGTTTAATGTTGGAAAGAGCAGGAGCTTTTTAAAGTGGCAGAGGACAGTTTCCAGGCACCAAATTGCAAAGTCCAATTTCTTTTATGTCACAAAAAATTCATAAGCTTAGAGTTTAATACTTAATTTTCAAAAATGTTCAGTGTAAATGAAAACTTTTTGTTGTTTTTTTTAACTTTATGGATATGTTTTAGAAATATTAAGTTACCATCCAGGTGTGTGCTCTGGAGCCAGTGGAGAAGCTGTAAATAACAGCATTGAAGATGGAGAGGAGGGAACTATTTCAGAGTTAGTAGGGTGTATACTTGATTGATGAAGGTAATTTGGTCCTTCACAAACTTTTTGCTGGAAGAGAAAAAAAAAATAGAAACTGAAATTTATCTAGGTTTTGTGTCATTAGCTGCATTTTTAAATCTGAGGCAAATCATTTGATCAGTAGAGGAGTCTTTAAATAACCATTCATATAATTTTTCCTCACATAGGGACATGCTGGAATCTCAAGCAAAGAAAATCTGTTGAAGCTTATTTTCCTGTCTCCTTGGTCCAGAATATATCTAATAATTGGGCCTGAAGGAGACTATCACTGATAATTAAGTTTATTTAACACAATGTAGCCATTTCAGAACAGGCTGAAATATAGATTGAATAACTGTGACCAGTAGCCCCTTTTTTTTCAATGTGCAGCTCATAGCATTGCACGGTTCATAAAAACGTTGTGTTATTTGTGTGTAATCCTTTAAACTTCTGTAAAATTCCCAACTACAATTTCCCCAAAATGCCACATAGGTAGCCGCTCCCAAGAATACGGGGTTTATTGCAGAAATGTCTGAATAAGACACCAACGTCTCCTGTGACAGCTGATGGATGAGAGTTAGTGCCATGGCTAAAATATGAATATATCTCATGTAACTGTTAACATCCATGGCCACCATGATTTTGAATGACTTATGTGAATACGTTTATTCAAGTATGATTTTAATTTGATTTCTTATTTAATGGAAACCTGGCAATTGCAAACTTTGCACACATGTGTAAGTCACATTACGATCTTTGCTAATATGCATGCCTATTTAAAAACAAATGTGAAAAATGGAAGGCCATGATTTTGAATGGATGAAAGCATGCCTGTGATAATTCATTTGTTCATGGCTCTATTGTCCATCGTCTTCAAGCACCTGCTGAAGACTGAATTGCATAGCTTTCCTCAGTAATACTCTCGGGCTTGAATATTAGTATGTCAAATACTGCCTCAGATTACTTACTAAGTAATTCCAGTCAAAGTCAAGTGAATACCATACCATCTTGTGTGAGGATCAAACCATCTGTGATGCCCCCAAACCCTGTTGACTCTCCAGCCTGTGCAGCTGTCATTGCTATATTATTGCTGGCAGAGATGGCAAAGGCTAAATTGCTTTCAGTTTATATGTGTATCGGTGTGTGTTCAAAATGTAGTCCTGAAGAAATATACTGTCATAAGAATCCCCACAAAAGCAATTTTTAGTAGTTTGGTAGCAGAGAGATGGACATATAAACAGCAACCAGACTAGAGGTGCATAGTGGGTTTGTTTTTTTTGGTGTTTTTTTTAGATGAAGAGCATTACCGATATGATTTCTTGTTGCAAACACTCTCTGGCTCTTGCAGGTCAAACCAAACTCATGCCAGCAAATTTAATCGAATGTGCAAAAATACGTGTGCACCTGTCAAAAAACTCAGTCATACCGTTTCTGCTTTTCTCAGGGTATTTGTGCCTGTGGCCACATTTTACAATGATGCAAAGAGATTTCGAGGAGAAAAACCACATACTCAGAAGATCGTCATAACAATGACATCCCATTCACTTGTATGGAGAGATTCAGCACAGAGGTGGTGTGCATTGATTTTTGTCGGCCTCTATTTGATATGACACTTTTGCACATTTTTCTGAACTGCTTTTTAAGCGTTACCTTATGGATTTCCTGGCAAATTGTTTTGAGTTGAATGTTGAATGTTAATTTTCTCACAAAAAATATTTTTAAAATGGTAGCGCTGTGGCAACCGAGTCAGCTGTAACTAAAAATTGCCATTTTGGTAGAAAAAAAAATTAAAATATGAAATCTCTGATTGATCCTATGGGAAGTGGAGTTTGTTACAGTCACTGAAAGGTCTGTCTGTCTGTCTGTCCGTCCGTCCGTCCGTTCTGTTCTCACCAGAGGAGACTGCTCGCCAAGACTAAAGCCTGCAACCCAACAAAAGTAACTCAATAGTTGCTTCTATTCAGGGTTGTATTGTTTGGCTTATGATCCATTTCTCATGACTCCAGGTGAGTGTTGGAACATAGATGGAATGATAAATTCAGAAGATTGTAAGCTGCACTTTTGGCACACCTCATTCCTCGGTATGAGAGATCAAAGGAGTGTCTTTCTTCAGAGATCCCAATCTATCCACCACTCACTTCCTGCCATTACTCATGAGCTAGATTTATCAATATTTAAGCTTCTCTGCTAGAGGCAGAGCTCGGCCCTTGACCTGGATGGAGCGATCTAACTTTTTTCCATCACAAACCATGTCATCGGACTCGGAGGTGACTCTTACCCTGCTACACCCTCTACCTTTTTCAGATTATGTAGTTCTTTTGGCATCTTCCCATCCAAGTTTCCAAACCAGACACACTCCTTACCACAACGTCGCCTTTAGGTCCTGCCCATGAACACCATGAGCTCTGTGTCAGCACTGGCCCAGTCCAGCCAGCACTGGGAATAATTTTGACATTGGAGCAGAAATGCAAACAAAGCTGATGCTTTGACTACGCAAGGACCTCACTCTCCCACAGTGTACTCAGGTAGTACCACTTGCAAAATACCTTGACTAATATCCTAAGCCTTTTCAAGACCCAAAGAACATGTGGAAGAGGAGTACAATGAAGGCACTGCCATGAAACATTTATAGCACTGCAGGTCAACATAAACATGTGGTGTTTGTGTGATGGCCTGCGTCTGCTTTGTGGCTTCCAAGACATGAATGAATTGATGGAACAATCAATTCTGCTGTAGATGAGAAAATCCTGAATGAGAATGTCTTGGGATGAGTTCTTGAACATAGTGTCAAGTGTATTTTTTTTATGCAGCTGTATAATAAGAAATGTCACATCAGTAAGTAATAAAATGTTTTTTGAATGACCTAGTCAAAGTTTGTATTTGGATTTGATGCAGTGGCTTGACCTAAACAGATTTTCCATGCACAAAAAAATCTTAATGTGACTGAATTGACACAATTACATGTCTGAATGAATTTTTGGTTCTTTCTACTTGGCAGAAAATACTTATTGCAAATGCTTGAGGGTAAGAATTAGGATTAGGGGTTAGTTTCTTTTCACATTGGGTCACGTTGGTGGGGACCGCTTGCTTGGCCTATACGAAATCATTTTAAAATGGCTTTTATCTCAGCTCAAATTATTCAGAAAAAAAAAACAATCACTTAATCTGTAATATTAAAATGTGACAAAAAAAACAGAGGACTTCTGTACGGTGCAACTTTCTCTATATGTCCACCAGAAATACTGATGTTGTTTTTATTTTTGAATTGCATGTTTTCATGATGTGCAGTGGAGTTTGATTGGAATTTAGTTTCAGATATATTATTAAATTTAAAGGTTTGCCTCCATCAATTGTAGGGGAGGCTGTAAAATATTCAGCCTTTCATTTACCTGTATTTAGCCTGACTCACTTCAGTTAATATCCAAACCATTTATGGGCTGCCCTCTCACAATATCCAATACAAACAGATAGAAACTGTTACCTACCTATCAACTAACCTCTCTATAATAAACTGAATGCGTCTTCCCCGTTTCCTCTCATAATTTTCTCTGTGTGACCTTATTGTTCACTTCATTAAACTGAAAGCCATAAATTCGACACCCATCATCCTGAACACACACAGTCACCCAGTTTACATGCTTTCAAACACACACACACACACTCACATCACACACACACACACACACACACACAAGCTCTCTTTATTCATCTGGTGTGGCAAGTGACAGCCTCTCAGTTGGTGCTGGATTTACAACCCAAAAATACCTTGCCTGTGTGAGTGTGTGTTGCTGAGGTTGTGTGTATATGTCCTGCTTTGCGAGAGAGCAGAAAGGTAGCGGTAAAGAGAGAATGAGATGTAGATAAATAACCATTTGAGGAGATTCCTCCTTTCCTGCAGGCGCTTTTGTGAGATGGAAAGAGTGAAGTAGAAACAAAGAGACAGAATCAAAGAGGCAGGGGCTGCAATTCTTAGATTCAGTCCATCTCACACAAAATGGCTGCACACCACAATCTATCACGTCTTTATTAGAAATTACACACACAACACCTACACACATGCACACGGCAGAGTGTAGTAGATTGCATCCAAATCACTACCATCAGAAAGTAATGGGAGATGGTGGCTGGAGGCAGTGTCCACTTTGCCTCTTACAAACCAGATGCCACATGAGTAGTGAACTTAAATGTGCAATGGAAGAGAAGCTTATTCAAAGAGCAGTATGAATAGAAAAGTGCCACTCCTTTGGAATAAAGGCAGCCTAAAGACTGACATGAAGATAAAATATATATATATATATATATATATATATATATATATATATATATATATATATATATATATATATATATATATATTTTTTTTTATAATATGATAGAAACACTTATCTTTACAAACACAGATTAAAAACAGAAA
>NW_015112660.1:155922-159110 GCF_001443285.1 Poecilia latipinna | reverse complement strand
TATATATATATATATAAATTGCTTTTCATAAGATGATTGAACCACTGATCTTTACAACCACAGCTTAAAACCAGAAACCAGTTGCATGGACTGGACCAAAGTTGGTGAGAGTAAAAAAGCTTGGTCAGGGTTGAATCTTTTCTGATCCTTGAACACAAGCAGCTTGACCTTCCCATAATGCTTTAAGATGCTCAGCAGTCACTTGGTCATCATGTGAAAGGATCTCTAAGTCTTTGGAAGTCGGGTAAAGTGACTGATATTAGTTGCTCACAAAGTAGACATTATAGAAAGATAAAAACGTTTTTAAATCATTATCTTGTAACATGCTCCTCAGTCAGTAATCTTTCGTATTTTGTGCAGAAGTTATTAGCCACTCGAGAGCATTAGTTATGCAAACTATAAATAAATAAATATTTCTACATCATGACATGTCTGTGAACCACGGGCACCTTGGACACTGCCAGGGTGCAAAAATAAGAACAGTTTTAGAAACATAGTGACGATCCCAGGAGGTTTTCTCTGTCTGGTCTCCGATCTCCCCAGAGTGTGTTCGTCAGGCTGCGAGGAGCACAGGAACAAGTGCATCCCGCAGAAAGTCTGGCCCTCAGGACGCTGAGGAGTTTCTGTCAGTGTCCTTGTGTCAGGCACCATGAGCCAGTAAGAGAGGTCCTCAGTATACGACATGATAACTTTGTGGAATGAGGAGACACAATATTAAACTGGAAATTGTAGCTATGTGACTAATAACTCTGCAATGGATTTGACTGTAGGTCAGACAGTTTAGCAAATGTTGGAGCAGCTGTAAAGTGAAAATGTTTGAGATCAAACCCCATCCCCCTGAAATATACTTGTAATTGGAAACCACTTATAATACAACAATACCCTAAATTACAGTATTTAAATTGTATGAATCATTTTGTAGAAACATTGCACATAGGCTTTCTTTAAAGAGGCTAAATCCCTCAAGCATTTTCACGGAATATTTGCGCACGTGTTTGCGCCTTTAGATATTCACGTTTTCCAATTCTCGTAGTAAATGTCAGAAGAATAATGCTATAAATCAGCTGACGGCGTGATGTAAAACTTCTCAAAGTTGTCTTGTTTTCACATTCGAGGTTCCTGCCTCTTTGTGTTGCCGCTCTGACAACCGCAAAATCCCCTCAGTCAACTTTGAAGAATGGGTGGGATATCTGGGGGATACGTGGCTATATTTTTATCAGTACTGTGGTCAGCATACAAAGTACAGTGTTAGCCTTCAATCCAATGTGAACACAATAAAAAAAAAATGTTGTCTGGTTGTCTGCGAAACCCCATATCACCGACAGAATGTTGCACATACCGATATTCTGCAGGGCATCTGCTGTAATTCAATTCCTCCATGCTTACTATTTTCAATCAGAGGGATCTGTATCTATCCTCACAAAAACCACAGGTTACACTCGCAGTGCTGTCGGCCATGTGTGAAACTAATCAGAGCTTAAACCTGCTGCATGCGGGTCTGTATTTCTGGGTGTGCCTGTTTGGAAACAGCCACTGAGCACCTTGTTGTGAAGTCAGTAATGGTCCCTTGTCTAGTATGCTGCCCTCTATTTGCAGAGACACATGCACCCATTGACACAGTCTGCACCTCCACACACACTCGCCTACACACACACCCCACGAGGTAGATTGCTTTTTACACACTCAGCTGCTGATTAACAAATATTGCATATTGAACACAAGTGTATTTATCTGTATGTGTGCTGCAAAATAGGAATCACTCAATTGTGTCAGTGGCGGCCGCCCTCCTTCCCCTCCAGCATGGAGGAGCATTATTGGAAATCTCATTAATCAGTTACCTCATTAGTGCATTGAGGATCCATGTTCCACAGAAAACTGGAGGAAAAAAAAAAAAAAAAAAGCAAGTCTGTCATCCCATTTATGCAATATGTGTAGCCAATAGACTCCAATGTTCCACAACGGACTTCTTACAATCCTGACTTAGCGATGAAACTCCTGGAACTTTTAGAGTATTTTTATATCTAAAATGATCCAGAGGCAAATTAAGTGTTTCGTCCACTGGGGAAGTCTACCCCAAATGTCGTCTTTGGTAGAGAATGTTATCCTTGTGAGGCAGATTTGAATTACGACGAGCACTAGAGATGTAAATTACTGTAACTTAAACATCCATTTCATTTTTGAAAGGCCATGCAAATATGTAATAGTGAGCAGCAGTACGGTTTCATGCCAAGAAAGAGTACCGCAGGTGCAAATTTTGCTTTAAGTATGCTAACGGAGAAGGCAAGAGGGGAGCCGCACTGACTCTGTAGATTCAGAGAAACGGTGTAGCAGGGTTCCGAGAGAGGAGCGGTGTTACTGTACGAGGAGGTCTGGAGTGGCAGAGAAGTATGAAAGAGTGGTGCAGGACATCTAGGAGAGCAGTGAGGTGGGCTGCAGGAGTGACAGAGGGAGTTCAAGATGAAGGTGGGACTGTATCAAGGTTCGCCTCTAAGCCCCTTCCTGTTTGCTTTGTTGATGGGCAGGCTAACAGATGAAGTTAGACAGGAGTCTCTGTGGACTATGATGTTTACAGATGACATGATGTGCAGTGAGAGCAGGGACTATGTAAAGGAAGAGGTAGAGGTATGCGCTAGAAAAGAGAAGAACCCTCATTTACCTCCCTCTGTAAATGAGAGCGGTTCAAGTGGGATGGTGACGTTACAGGAAGAAGAAGGTGGATGACATACGGTCAACGTTTCAGAGCAACAGGTGCAGCGCGTGTTGGAATGGCAGAGAAACGTGTCTGATGTTATGTGTAATAAAAGGGAATCAACAAGAATGAAACTACAAGACAGTAGTGAGATCAGCAATGTTTTATTCTTTAGAAGCTGTGCCAATGAAGCAAAGACAGGAGGCAGAGCTAGAAGCTGGAGAGTTGGTTGGTGTGAGGGTAGAGGATGCAGAGGATGTGACTAAATGGAGACAGATGATTTGCTGTGACAACGCCTGAAGAAAAAAGCCAAAAGAGAAGAAAAGAGTTGCATATGTGATTAAAATGTACTGCATAGTAAGTAATTCTGTTCCAGGGTAGTCAGTCTAGTCATTTGAAAAAATAGAACACCCCAACAAGGATTCAGTTTTTTCCGAGAGAGACGTTCTTTTATACCTTTAGTAATGTATGTGTAAAGCAGGCTTTTAATGTTATATAT
>NW_015112660.1:151702-152051 GCF_001443285.1 Poecilia latipinna | reverse complement strand
GAAGGTCATCCGCACAGAAGGGGTCTCACTCCCAGAGGGAACAATAGCAGACATAGAGCACAGCTACAAGTACCTGGGAATACCACAAGCAAATGGCAACCTCGATGAGGTCACAAGGAAAGGAGCCACAGCCAAATACCTCCAACGAATAAGGCAAGTCCTGAGAAGCCAGCTCAATGGCAAGAACAATAAACAGCTATGCCTTACCAGTAATCAGATACCCTGGAGGAATAATTAGCTGGCCAATGGAAGAGATAAAGGCCATGGATGTTAAGACTCAGAGGCTACTAACCATGCATGGAGGGTTCTACCCCAAATCCAGCACCCTGAGACTGTACACAAGCCGTAA
>NW_015112660.1:133297-146636 GCF_001443285.1 Poecilia latipinna | reverse complement strand
TGTGGCCTTAAAGGAAGAGTGAATAGACAAAGATCATTTGCCATAAGGCATATAGGGGATATATATATGTATGTAAATGCATGTAGATATATGATTGAAGCATGCAAAATGTTACAATTCAGTCAGTATAAAGGTTTCAGAGAGGCACTGCACACAATTTACTTTTTTTTTTTACAAACTTCCTGTAGTTCAGCGACTCATTTAGCTTACATGTGTGGATTTGTTTACAGATGAAGAAGCTGATTGCACAGAAATGGGGAGACCTTCCCTTTGCAGCAGGTGTGTGCTGCTGCTGCTGTTCTGGGCGCTGTGTAATGTCTGAGGATAATTTTCTAACGTCAAACGCGAAATATAATATTGGTAAACTGGTCATCGGGATGCTTGCCACGTTCTGTTGTGCCACCCACAATTACCCCAAAAGTGGATAATAAACGGATAAGAAATTGCAGATTGATTTAAGCTGTTGTCAGCCATTTGCTTCAGCTCCAAGTAAACTGGGAGAGTCATGTCCAATCATCAAAAACAAACCGATTGCTGTGTTTGGGAAAAATTGTGCGGTAATGGAGATGGGTAAACAGTTTTTTTTGTTTGTTTATTTTTTGAAAAACAATTATCATCCAGGGCTTAATTTGAACTGATATTATATAGATATGTAGGAAAACCCAACAAGAATAAATCAAATTATCCCGACCGGTTCAGTTCTGTCAGCTACATTGAGCTGAACTAGACACCTCCACCTACAGTGTGTGGCATTATAGTAGCTGGATTAAACTGAACATAGCACAGAGTTAGCAAAGTATGTAATGTAAATTTTATTTTTTTTTTTCACATTCAAGGGTTTCTAGGACAAGATGGAATACATTACATCTGCCGGTTGAGTGTGTCTACTTTTTTTTGGGGCAGCTGCAATGAACCATTGAGAAAAGTGAATTACTCATGCAAGACTTTGCAGCATTTTCTCTCCTCATGTCTCCTTATCCCTTCTTGGAGTCTTTCTCTGCTTCCTTGTCGTCTATCACACACAGTTCCAATTTATTTTTGAGCCCCAGCTCCTATTTCTCCCCTCAGCCTCCCTAACTCTCCATCCAGGATTCTCTAACTTGAATGTTTTACGTCTTCTAGCTCCCAGTTTTACTCGTCACCTCTATCTCAACCCCCGTCTTTGTCTCCCTCTTTCCTTTCTTATAGTTCATTTGTTTTTTCCTCTTTGTGTCCTTGCATTTCTCCAGGGTCCCTTCCTTTCTTCTTTCCCTCCTGATTCTGTGCTCCAGACTTTCATATAACCATATCTGCTTCCTCCTTCTCCTCCCGCTCTCTTCTCTTGTTCTTTCTCTTCTTTTTCTCTGTTTCTCTCTGGACATGAACCTCACACGCTGCTTATTGATTTCTGAAAAGCAGCACAAACTGTACAGCTAAAGGGTAGGTGGGAAATCTGTAGACACTTTGTGACACACACAAAAAAAGTTAATGCATACAATCACAATGCAGATCAAGCATGAATAGCTGCAAGTATGCAGGTTGTGTGATATTTGGATGGTTCTAAAGTGATTAACACCACACTTGTGGTGGAGAGAAAGCAAATGAGAAAAGGCAGTACAAAAGTGCCTGTAGATGGCAGAAGAGGGCTGTAAGGGAGCACAAAACGGTTTTCACAAACACATAAACATGTTATATGCAGGCACACAACCACTGCCACTCACACATACTCCTATTAACACTCTCACGCATGCATTTTTTACAGCTTCCCCGCTAAGAATATTGCTCTGCCTGTGCAAAAAAATTCCCTGCAAGGAGACAGGAAAGCCACATACATTGTTCCGAATCTATTAGAAAGCCCGGAGATCTCTCTTGGAGCTGCACCCAGATTCAAAACAAATGATCTAGGAATCAGAAGAAAGGGTAATTTTATTATTTTTGACAAGACAGACGAGGAATGCAGCTGACCGAAAAACAAGATTCTAAAATGTGATTTGCATATCTTCTGAGGAGCTGCTTTGAGTTTTGTTCCAAAACTCCATGACATCTCATATTTCTCTAACATATTGAATGGCTTTTGTGTGTGTGTGCGCGCACTTAACTGCATCAGAATACTTGATTTAAAATACATAAAGCAAATAGTTTTTATTTTGTTGTTGTTGTGAAAGGACAGTTACTTGGACAGCAAAATATTCATACAACTCTAGTGCAGCTGTTCAGTTATTAGTCTGCATAAACTCAAAGGTACACCTCATCACAATCAGTTGCAATTTATTTCCATAATTCTACTAAAAATGTGACGCGTACATGTGCCATTATTGCATTCCAAGTGACATACTTCAAATCCCTTATTTTAATAATTAGGGCTTACAGTTCAGGGATTTTCAGAAAATTTACTATTACACAAGGTCAAAATTAGAATATAGAAAAAAAATAATGTGTTAATAATGGAAGACAGTTGTCCAGAAGGCAGCTATTGTCAACTTTCAGAAGAGTAAGTACAAAACAAAACAAAGCTGGCTGTTCAGAGTGTTGTATCCAAAAGCAAAGCTTGTGCACGACAAGCTGACCAGCTTTATGGAGAGGCTGACTCCATTTTCAGGCAGAACACCTGTGTAGCATTTCAATTTCATGTTTAAATTTTGAATTGCTGGAATAAATTGGTCTAATTTACTGAGCTGCACTTGTATATTTTTTAGTTCAGCTTTGGATATTCAGATTCATAACCAACTTGGTGCTCAGTATTAATCTACTGACAATGTATCTCTTTGGTATTCTAATTTTAGATGATAATGTACATTTGTGAAGCTGATATTTCATCAGACGTAGATAAAGGATATAAATATTTTCAATGACAGCAACTTGGTCATCACCAGTCATAGACACAGAATTCATAATGTGACCGAAATTCCCCCTTCATCTGAACTGGACTGTTCAAAGACTCTACCAATTAACTAACAGGAGTCTTGGCTGAAGCAACCTCAGACTCAAGAACTGAACATTATCTAAAGTCTGAACACGACCTGTTTATCACCTCGGAGGGGAAAAACCATATTCTGTGAAGCAGGAAACGGATGATCTGAGATAGGATGAGAAGCAGTTGCCTTTTTTAAATGGTTAAAGTGAGGATCCTTACGGGCGAAAAATAACAAACCCAGACAGAACACTCGTTGGTAGAAATCTGCTTCTGAACGGTCCCGCATTAGATTTGATAAATTACTCTGCAGACATTTCTGTCTCTACTCATTGAAGTGCTTTCATATTTTAATATGGTGTTCCTTTCTACTTTCTCCTTCTTCAGTAAGTTGAGAAAGGACATCTGATGAATTAAACACGTCTTGCCATGAAATTATCGACTGTAAAAGTAGCCGATGAAACATACTTAAGTGGTGTGACCTAAACCTGTCTGAACTTGTTTCCAATGAAACTTGGAGAAGAGAATTTGGTCATTTGTTGCCATATGCTGAAAAAAAAACCTATATTTAAATCTATTTAAAGAATAGATGTATTGTCTCAGTGTGGTTGACATTCAAAATGAACAGAAACTAGTTCTGTTCATTTGAACTGATCTTACTTTAACTCCTGAACAGATGAATGTAAAACAACTTTAAACAGGAACTAAATGTAAGCAGCTCACTAAATGTGCAATCTTCTTTCAAAGAAATGAGTTTTAAGAATATTATGGCACAACAACTGACATACAACAATGAAAGAACTGCCGGTGCACAATAGTTGTTCAAACAACTCGATGGAGCATAGAACATCCATGCAACCATGAGAATGGGATGGTGGCGCTGTGCAATTTCCCAGCATGCTGCATGCTTGGAAGTTGATTGGCCTGATGCTCAAACAAGTCTGATGAAAGATAATCACATTGTTGAAGAATTATAATTTGGCACATTCTGGGTCGGGACCAAGCTGTCAGCTATGATTTGTTCGTGATTACTTAAATTCCATTTGACCAGAAGGTAGTCTTAAAGTCAGAATTTGATTTTGATATGGAAGATAAGGTGAATAACCCAGGGCAACACTGCTATTCATATTTCATGCAATACCCGCCTCTGCTTGCATCCATATAAAGATGGGTGTTGTCTAATAACTACATTCCACCTCATCTGCATTGACATCAAACGGTTCTGTATCAGCAAAAGAACCAACATAGCAGGTGAAATCCATTTTGCGTGTCTACCTTCATGAATAAACAGAATATCATGCAAAATACTGATAGGATAGGCAAATGAATGACTTACCATTCATGATGGGATTTATTAAACCAGAATTAGGTGTTTTTGTGTATATATTTAGCACGTTAGGAAAGCAGGTGCAAGCTGGCAGTGTGGTGAGATTTCTTCCATACAATGACGTCTTGTATGGAAGACACCATCGTCTTCCGTACAATGATGGAACTCTACCAAGATGAAGTCTGCAACGGTGTATCCATTTTTTTTTAACATGGCCACTCTCTTCCTTCCAGGTTGTATTACTTTAACTTTTGAAGCAACATGTACCTTCACATATCGTTTAACCCTTGTGCGTGCGAGGACTGAGGCAAACGTGGAGGACTGTGGCAAATATTATAAGTTTTACGTGTGGGGGGGGGTCGGTTGGACCCCATTTCTAAACACAAGGGATAAATAATCATGATGGGTCACAAAGGAAAACGATGCCAGTCCAGTCCAGCCCTGGTTACTGTAACAGTTTGGTTGACATTTACGTGAATACAGGTGTTTCTAGAAAGGCATCAGGACAAATATGAAGCTTCTGCTAAAACGTCCATCAAACAAATCTCTAGAAACCTGAAACCTGAAGCATTAATTGAATTTAATTTACATAATCAAATGCTTGTGATTAGGTTACAGTAATTTACCAGAATAAATCAGTTTCCCCAATCAGATATTACAGTTTTAAAAAATGTACACAAGAAGGACCAAATTGGCTATTTGGGAATATGTTTGATTGCGAAACGTTACCCTTTCTTTCTTGCTAACCAAATGCAGTAAAACTACATTTGGCAACATCATGACTAAGTGCAGGACAGCCCACTAACAGCAGATCAGCTTGGTCTGCTTGAATTAATCTGAGGAGCATACCAGCAAAGTGGCAATTTACAACTCAATAAAATTCAGAAAATTTAGTAGAAAAAGAAAAAGATGGCATTTATTGTACATCGTAAACTTAATACAATTTTATTTTTCAACATTTATCAGCAGTACAGTTAATTTGTAATTTTCTGCAATTAGATAAAATCATGCAATACATCATTTATACTCCAGATGATCATACTGTGAAATCTCTGAGCCATGAGGTTGAGGACCAACACTGTTACTTACCCAGGGGGGTTCAATCCACCTTAGTCAGACCTTGTATTGCACTGATATTAATTGATTAATTGATGTTTTAATTGTGTGTGTGTGTGTGTGTGTTTTAAACTAAATTAGTCAGATCTGCACTAGAATGAGCTCCGACATGCACTGCGATTCATAAAAAAATATATATTTCCAGCAAATCTTAACAGTTGTCATACCTTGATGTTAGGATGTTATTACAAAACACACACACACACACACGCACAGTTCATCCACATAAATAAATGTAATCAGCAAAAGTTAATTTTCAAACTGATACTAATGACCAATAGACCACGTGAATTTGTGTGGGAGCGGGGAGCTTACAGTATGAGGAGCTCTTGAAGGCAGCATCTCTGCACAGCGCCGGGCAGAGGGAAGAGACGCACCGAGCTGCTTCACCGGGAGAGAGGAGCGATCCGAGCAGAGGAAAGGATGCTTCTCTCCTCTGATTTCTGACAAGAACTTGGATTTTTTTTGGAAAAAAAAAAATATATATATATATAATTTGACTGATTTTTCTCTGCAGAGAGAACTACACAGGGACTGTTTCGACGCAAAGAGCAAGCCAATGAATTCCCCCTTGTCTGGTAAGGATATACCAAAAGGAGAGACTTGTGATGATGCTTATTTGACAAGAAGTCAGTGGAATAAGGGAGTCGTGAGAATAACGAATTTCTCTTCTTTCAGGGGGAGAAGATAGACTTTTTTTTCTGCTACAGTTTGAGAGGAGAGAAAAGGGAGGAAAAAAAAGGAAAAGCAGAAAGGCTCACAGACGCATGAGACAAGAGACGGGGGAGGTAGAAGAGGATTAACCGATCAGGAAAGAAATAAAGAACAAGCATCTCTATTGATTTGTGACACATTGTAGTGACAAACGACTCAGAGAAGCACCGAGGGGATTTTTTTTTTTTTTTTACTTATTTTTCATAGAGGAAAGGACACTGCAAAACGACACAGATGATCATTTTCAGAATGAAGATCGGACACCGGCTGTGGAAAGTGTGGATTTGAAGCTCCCAATTACTTTGTTTTGGTGTTGAAATGGAACTGAAGGGAGCACATACATACTGACGATAGCCATCGAGAGCGCAGGTTGCAGAGACAACCTGTGCGCCCGTCCCTCCTGCCCGCTCTGCGTCTCTGCTTACTCTCTGTCTCTCTCTCTCTCTGTGGATGTTCGCTGAATTCATTTTTCGGATGTGAGGGATTTATCTAGTCTATGTTAGAAGGAGGAGGCAAAGAAAAACGCTTCTCTCTCTCGCTCTCCCTTTCACTCCCCCCGCTCTCTCTGTCCCCCCTCCGTTTTCTGGATGTGAAGCAGCATGCGGCCCGGTGAGAGCTTGGAGGGCTCGCGCTCGGCTCGCGGAAGATGTATTGATGCAAATAATCTCGCTAATAGCGTCACGGAACGCTGTCTTGCTCTCCCCTCGTCGAGGAGGAGGATGATGATGAAGAAGAGGGTGACGACGAAGAAGAGAGGGATGAACGGGAGGATGACGGACGGAGGAATGAAGGCGATGCGCTATTTTCTCTGGACTCTTGTGCTGTGCTCGCTCTCTTCTCGCGCGCAAGGTAAGGAGGAAGAGGATGCGACACCCCCACAAACGCACGCGCTCACATGTATGTGCGCGTGCTCAGCTCACGCGGTGACATGAACGTCCTCTTTCACTCGCACATTCGTACTTTTCTTGGGAGAGAAAGATGTTTCTTCTTCTTCTGCCTCTTTACCCTCCGCGCGCGCCTCTGTGTGATTGTGTGTGTGAGGGTGTCTGCGTGCGCGCGGGGATGTCTGCGAGGTGTCGCGTGAATGTGTGTGTGGTGTGATGCGGGGAATCAGAAAGTGGCTCACAGGGAGGATGAGAAAAAGCGGCAACAGCCTCTTCCCCTCCTACCCCCTTTCCTCGTTTTCTCCTCTTTCTCCCCCCTCTCTCCCTCTCTTTCTCCCCCCTCTCTCCCTCTCTTTCGCCCTCTCTTCTTCCTCCCTCAACCCTTCTCTTCAATACAGCCATTGAGCCGGTAGCCAATAAATATTCTTGCGGTAGCTCTTGGGCTGTGGCAGCGAACGTGAGTTGCTTATACCAAAGTGTGTGCGGGAGTTTTTGCCTGTGTGTGTGTGTGTGGGTGTGTGAACGTGAGTTGTATATAGTGTTGAGGCCTAAGCCTTACACAGCATTTTATTCCTAAATGTCCATCAACAAATCTCTTTTTAGTTACAAAAAGCTTTATGCAGTCAGTATATTAATCTTAGATCTCTGACTTCCATTTCCTTCACTTTATGTCCTTCAATTGAGCATTATGTATGAAATTGAGTATTTAAATATTCAGTTATGCTCACTCTGTTTCGTTCTTGCCTTCTGGCTCACAGGTGTAGTTTATCTTCCACTTTTTCAAAAATTTCATTTGAGTAGCCATTTTTCATTGGTCGCTTCAGGAATCCTGTAGGGCTGCCTGGCTGGTTTGAAGTCATTTTAATGTGATTATAAAAACATTTTCTCACACTGAATGGGGCATAGAGCACTGTGGTAGCTGCCCCTCCCCCACTTGTTTATGTGCCCTGCTGATCAACTGATGTAAAAAAGAAAAAAAAAAAAGTGTGCTAGCTGATCTGGACAAACTTTAATGTGTTGGGATTTTTTTCAATGTAATCCTAAGGACTATGGCACAATAAGAAAAAATGGGAAAGGTGTTTACAAAAATACAACAAAAATAAAGGAATTTTAAGAGTCTGCAGCCTTTGTAAATTCATGAAAATTCCAAACTCCTTATGTTTAAATCTGATTATCTTCCGTTGAAATGTCAGTAAATGTTTCTCATTGTATAACAGCCAAAATCATGGTACAAAAAACTAAAAGGAGTGTCATCTGCTATGCACTGCCAGTCAGCTGGCAGAAAATAAAACAATCTGGCTCTAATTAAGTATTTCTAGTCACAAAAGCCACAGCCAGTGTCTGTTTGCAGACTGTTTACCTGAGCAGATAACCTACACTGCTAGTCAGTCAGTTACAGTTATATTGCAAAGAGTAGAGCAGCAAAACGTTATACACTGCTCAACAAATGCATAAAATCTTCCAAGTACTTTATTCATTCTGTTTTTAAGTCCATGTTTCAAAATCCAAAATTTAGTGAATTGCTAGTTTAGTAGCTGCGGGAAAAAGTATTGCCTATTCTGTTTTAAATGGAGGCAGAGCATGCTTTGACATTTTTGAGTGAACCATCTATTTCGAACATATGTCGTCATTTAAGTAATGAGCAAAAATATTTCGACTGAATGTTTTCCTTGTGTTGTCCAGCCTTGATCCATTGAAGCTCTGAGTGAGAGCAACGATGTTTGGAGATTAATTCAGGCCAATGCATAGTTCTAAATTGAAGTTGGCATGGTAGAAAACTGAGTTTTCACTTTTAGTAAAAATTTTGATAACATTATTTTTTGATTGCTTTGACTAAGAACTGGGGAAAAAAAACAGTGTGTCCTACATAGCCTTTCTGGACTTTGATTGGGTCTAAATAAGGAATTTGAGTAGATTTCTGACGAGATGACCTAGCATGTTCTCAGGTCTAAAAGCATCCCAGAAATGTATGCTCATTGGCCCCGAGGCTTCAGTCCTGATTCATCAAGAAACCATGACCTGTCGGAATTTAACTTCCCTATTTCCATTTAGATTGGTGATCACCAGGTGATGGACATCAACACAAACAGGAATATGCCTGGCCAGCGAACATTGATATCCCCGTTTTGAGCAAAAAGGAAAGTAACATGCAGAATGGGTTCATCAGAAACATGAAATATATGGATTGTTGGCTCCAGACCATCTAAATTGGTGACCAAAGTCTTTTTAAAGTCAGTGAAAAAGCTAGAAAATTAGTGATTTGCTCGGGTTGAAGAAGTCAAATTATGTGTTTGAAAAGACATAACTTGACTTAATTTAACAGGAATTAGACGCTTCTCTCGTTTGTGGTATCATACATTAAGTAACCACAGTGACCGGTTTCATGGGGGTGAGTTGACCCACAGAGAACATTCAGGACTTGGGGGGGATCAGACTGCGCTGCATATTAAATAATAATGCTTAAAGAAACACTACGCGCACTTAGGAATAACCGCAAAGTGTTCCTGACCAAATGTCCATATGTGATGAGCTGGAAGTGAGAACAAGATGAGCAAATACACACACATCAAATCTGTGCAAAGCACATGCATGCACACATCAGTGTGTCAGTTGACTTTTGTGGATGGAGAGCAACCAAGCTGTCACTGTGGATTCTGCAGAGGAAAATGAAGTGAGGGAACGAAACAAAAGGTAGTGTAGAGACTTGATTTCTAAGTTGAAGTTTCGCTACGAGAGGAAGGTTTTACGAATGTTAGGCTTTCAGAAAACTGAGTGAAAATGGAAGAAGAAAGGGACATGTGGAAGGCTATTGAGAACCATTTGTCACTGTAAAGTCTGTATGATCCTCCAGTGCAGGGAGATTGTGTGTAGGCTGACAGTGCAAAAAATACTATAGATTCCTAGAATGATTAAAGAAAGCAAGACAGGGAATGGCCACGGGAGACATATTCCTGTATTCCATCACATAATGACAGACCACTATGTAGCTGCAAAAGGCCTTTTTCTTGGCGTTTCAAGAAGATCTAGTTTTGTCAATTTATTCAGTGGATCTTGATGTGTGTTGGTATGAAATGCCTCATTTAAAATATTTTATGGCATAATCATAACATTGATCACATTTCCTGTGTAGTCCAGAACATACAATACTGTATATTCTGTAGGAGAGTTTTCAATTAAAATAGCCTGTTGAAGTAAGCAAGTGAATGAACCCTTGTTGAAAAGTTTATAGAGACTTAGCAAAAACAAGTAATTAAACATGTTAAGTGTTCAGGGCACGGTGACATTTCAGAAACGAAAGCTTTAAAACACGGCAGGAAGATTAAAACCAGAAACGAGCCAAAAGCACTGTTCTGTTTTGGCTCTGGCTGGCATATTAGTCTACTCTACCAGCCCATTGGCAGGTAACCAATCACAGTATGAACCTTCATTTCTATTCTACAAAAGCAATCTGGACTCTAAAGCAATGAGCAAGGTGTAATGGATTTACATGCTGCTGTAGCCTGTGGACAAAAAGTCCTTAATTTCATAACTTGCTTAACACATTTGACAGAAACACTTGGTACCATTTTAAGAGTCGGTGCACCTTTGTCATGATTCGGAGTTTTAATTAGGAAGTCTTTGTTCGTCTGTCTTTGTGCTGTAAAGTGAATCCAACGTAATTCTTGGGGAGAGATGATGAAATGCTTCATCAACCTTTTGCTATTGACCCTTTTTGTCTTGTTAGGCAAATGCTACCCTTAATTATAAATCTGGTTTAACTGCCTTAAACAATTCTTTATCTCAAGCTCTGAAAGACTGCTGTATTTCAGTTCTGTTCTTTGTCACCTGTTCTGCTTTCCTTTTTCTTTTTTTTTTCAGCAATTCTTTTCCGCTCTCACAGCACCTACCTTTTCCACCCCCACTACGCTCCTTTCTTCTGTCAGATTTGTCCTGTAGCTCCAGAGACTTAATTTGCTCACCAAACATACCAAGTCACATGTGCACAGTGACACTGGAGGGGTAAAAACCAACATGCATTACGTATTTCCTACAGTCTCCTCAATTCAAATGTATTCTAACTCTTGTTTAAAGCTGTCAGATTTGAGATGAGAGCCACGTTCTACCTCTCAACCTGTAGCTTTGCAGTAGATTTGTGTTTCAACACCATCTGTGAGATGCGGTCTCATCAGAGTTTCACAGACGGTATATGAATGGTAACAGCCATTTTATCAGAAGATACACCTGATCGTTCCTGTGTAATTATTGATCGAACCAACAGGTTTTTAGTTGGTTTTTTCTTTGTCTGTGTCCCCAATCTAGAGGGGCTTGCGTGGCACCACACTGTTTGTGCAGACATTTACAAACAAAAACAAAAGACTACCAGGTAATAATCTACATGTTGTCATCAGCAGAGCAACCGACAGTCACCACTTCTCCTTGAGGCCAGACTCCTACATGTAAACCGAATTAAACCAGAAGGATAAAATTAGCTCATTTAATTTACATTGACAGTCTGTAGAAATGCAGTGCTGTGTTCCTACAACATGTCTAAATTTAAATGTATCAGTTATTCTCCTTGTAGCTTCTAGTAATTTTAATGCTAGTCAAATTTTGCATCCAGGTACCAAATATCAGAGCTTGATTGCAGTTGTGGACAGCTCTGGTCCTGATTATGAATCCTTGATTGATGATGTTCACCTACAAGCCAGCAGTAATACGTTATCCAAGTTAGTGACCAGTTCATCATTTTGAATAAACACTCACTGCTGTCAGATATCCACAGAAATTCAACGAACAGTTGAGACTGCTCGTTAGTGCTGCGCTTCAAGGTAACGTTTTTTTTTTTTTTTTTGTCTTTCTCCCTAACAGACGTATATTTGGACGATTAGCACGCTGTGTACACTCTGAGTCTGGCGGGCACTCTGACACTGAGCATTAGAACAGCCCAGGCTCTCTAACACACAGTTAATCCTGTGGCTTATGGCTGGTTTCTCTGGGAGCGGAGATGTGTCTGTTGCAGACTCAGCCTCTTGATCATAAAAATGCTTCGGAGAGACAGAGGGAACGGCGGGGAGAGCAGGGGAGAGGAGACTGGGGAAGTCGAGCAAGTCATGGTGGGGGCAGAGAGGAGGGCATAACACAAGTTAACATTTGGCTTTGATATTAGTACTCTCTCACCTCTGTCATCTTGCATTTCTCTTGTCGCTATTATTACTTCGTTCTGTACTGTTGCTCCAACTGTCCCTCCTGACTTGAATTCATCTAATCTCACATCTATTCACTTAATTAGAAGTTACCCCTTTATAACCTCTGCCTCCTCTACTCTAATACATATAAATGTAAAATTATTGCAAAATCAGACGGTAAGTAAAACTATGTACTGCTCCACATTTCACTAGGTCTAATTATCAAGATTGTATTTATTTATTTTATTTTTTCTGTGATTTCACCTGTTGCATTTTGTCTGTGATTTTTTTTTTTTTGGTGTTACAAAACACCTATTTGTCCCTTGGGCTCTAAAGAAACAGCTTCTTCAACAAATTTCAACTCTTTTACTGTGTCTGTAATTGGATTTGAGTTGTTTGGGCAGAAAGATTGCCTCGTTTAATCATATTGACTCTTTTAGACAGCAAATTAAGATTTTTCATGAACAGCCACCAATTATCTGAAGATATTTTATCTCATTAATTTGTCGTAAAGCAACAATGAAGCAGGCCACATCTGCATGACCATTAAATTGCTCATCGGTCGAAAGACCAATTGCCTTTTGCGGATGTGAAAAAGGATGACAGCGTAGGAAATGGCTGTAATTCATAAAGAGAGAATTCAATGACCTCGGATGCGTGGGAAATGTGTTAAACATTTCCTGTATAATTTCATCATAATCCTTTGTCTCCTATTGAACTAAGTGACACTCATTTTCCCAGGAAATTGTTTACTGAAAGCCACTCCTGGGTTAATTTTGACCTTTTAAAACAAACAATTATGTGAAGCTGTTTGTTGTTGTTGTATTTTTTTAATCTGAAGCACTTTATAACTTTACCCAACATGAAACTTCAAGGTAAATATTCCACTTTTTCAGTTTGTTTAATTGTTCTGAACTCTTCATAGTTTTTCACGTAATACATTTTGGTTCAAACTTATCAGAGCAGATGTTTATGTTTATGCAAAGTCAACCTTTTTGAGCTCTAATTTTGCATAATGTCATTCCCTCATCAAACACAAAATCATGTTTGAGAAATACTTGAATTTCCTGTGGCAGCCTTTGGGTGGTGCCTGCTCGTACAATGCACCTCCTAATTACCCCAAAGCTCTGCCTTGGCACCTTTGGTAAGATTTTTTTTTTTTTTTTTTTTTTTTTTTTTTTTGGGGGGGGGAGGGGTAAATGTTCTGGGGGGGGGAAAAGAAACAATGGGGAAAAACCTTGCG
>NW_015112660.1:121143-130196 GCF_001443285.1 Poecilia latipinna | reverse complement strand
TCCCCCAAAATCTCCCTTTGGGCCCTTTGGTGAATTTTTTTTTTTTTTTTTTTTTTTTTTTTTTTTTGAGGAGTGGAAGTGTGAAGTACTCTGGAGGTGTGAAAGCACACATGTGCAGAACGCATGGCTGAAGGGTTTTGTCAACACATGCACGGGCAGATAACAAAAACCCTGGTGGATAGGATTGTGCTACGTGCGCTATTTAACCTTTTTAGTTTAACGCAACTTCTGACACATCAGCACCTGGTTTATCGGAGGAGAGTTACTGTTTTCTAAATGTGGTGAGGTGGAAGCTAAAGTGTCTTGGTGGTCTCGTCTAAACTGTACCCCGATCAACATCCAGAAATACTGATTGTTTCCAGACAGCGGTCGTGTCTTATATTTTCTGATGATCTTGTAAGAACAGGTTGCTACTCTTTAAGTGTTTCCCAACAAAGGGAAGAAAGTGTTGTCTGAGCTACAGGTGTGATGTGAGCTGTTATCCACCAGCACAGACGATCTTCCCATTTACCTTTTGTGAAGAAAAGCAAGTATTGTGTTTGATGTTAAAGAAGACAGCTTTGATCCTGATAAGTTCTGGGTACAGGAAAGTAATGGAAGGATTAGTCCCAAGCATGAAAGACCCATCCCCTGCTGTTTTCTTGACAATCTAAGGGCGTATCTTATGACAAAACTTATGTATTGTAAAAGAAAAGAGAGGTGAGGAGCACATCATAGAATCTTCCCTTACATTTACCGACCAGCATTTTGCATGTTTCTATTAATATACCCATAATACAAGGTAAAAAAGGCTTCTTTGCCATCGTACTAATTTTAAACTCTTACTCACTTTTGGTATTATGACATATCAATTGACTTTTCTCAATGTTTAAAGGTAACCTTGCCTACTATCATCTTATTTTAATGCTCTTCAAGTCTTTAAGTATACAAAAGATAATCCTAAAATGAATCTGTATGTTATGCTGAGGACAATTTCATTGTCATATGATGAATTGCTTTAAGTATTTTCTACAGTGAAGCCAAAGCAACAAGAGTAGAAGTGCTATAGGTGAGTCATTGTTGTAACATTTACATAGCTCTTTTCTCATGGAAGTCAAACATGAATGGGGCAAACATGATGTGAGTTGTGTCAAATTATACTATTGTATCAAAGAAGACTGTTGGGTTATTTGTTCTCTCCAAATTGACCTTAGGTGTAACTGTGTGTGCGTGATTGTTTGTCCTGTGTGTGTCTCTCTTACTGGCAACCTGTTCAGGGTATATCCGGCTGCTTCTCGCCCAATGACCAGTACTAGTCTCTGCTAGGAAAAGGAAGTATAGACAATGGATGGATGTTGGAAGTTAACAGTGGAGTGACATTTACTTGAAACTTATTTCCAGTTGAATGGCACTGCCTAACAGTTTGTTCATAATGACTTTTAAGGTAGCTTTATGCCGCATGATATATGTATTATTTTTTGTGTTCTTCGTGTGTTGATGCTTTTCTATTAAGTACTTTGGGGTTTTCTGATTTGTCAAAGGTGCTATATCAATAAAATTTACTTTACGTATGTATTCCTTTGTCACTGAAATGTGGTTTAGATACGCAGTAGTGTGGTAGGGGCATTAAAGTTCTATAGATTTGACAAATCCATATGATATTTTATATTTCATCTTTCCAATCCTCTCTTTCTCCTGCTGGTGACCTCGTCTTGTGATGAATTTGTAATCGCCCCTTTTATCCCATTTCTGTCATCTTTTCTGAATATCCATGTTTGTGTTGTTGAAAAGTATCCACTGTGAAATACTCTGAGGGCACAGGTCAGTTTATCTCTCTTGTGAGCTATTTTTTCCTCCTACAGCCAGGAGCACATCTAATTCTTGCACTTCCCAAATGGAGACTGTTTTAAAAATATGCCTTTTTGAATTTTTTAATTTGCCTTGTATGATTTCAGGAACATGGGCTTTCGCTTATTGAGCTGCCTCTGCTATCAACAGGCTTGTTAAATAGAAAGAGGGGTTCATTTTGGCCCCCGCAAATTAGAACAAAGAGAGAAACACTCAGCTGTTAGAGGGCCCAGAAGCCCCATAGCACATTTTAAGATACAGTTGAGTTTTTCGTCTGATTTTTTATGAAAGTTTGTTTTCAGTATAAGTGTCACAATTTAATAAAAACTCAATCCAGAAATGCTGAACGCTTGTTTCATGCTTGATCCAAATGTAATTTTATTGCAATGTAATGAAAAGTTATATTTCTCTTTCTTCAGTTTTCTTTTTTTTTTAATCTTGGCAAATAGATTGTGTTATGGTCATTTCTATTAATCTAAAATAAAATTCAATGGTAATTCCCATAGCATACTTGAAGGAATCTAATATCAGGGTTTCCTGAAAGGCCAATCAAATCGAAGAAAACCACGGGTTCCTGACCATGAGAAGGTGTCGTTTTACAGAAATGAGATTCCTTCAGAAACTCAACGCCTTGTCTTTGACACACACACGCACAAAATGTCTTCCGTTGGCTCTTCATTATTTCAGGGATGATTAAAAGTAGACGTGACGTGTGCATGTTGAGCAAGTAAAGTCTTTGTGCACACACTGTCACACACACACACACAGAAACTTATTACGGAATAAATATAATCTGGGCACACCAAGATAGCATGTGTTACCCTGAGGGTGTGGTCACAAACTCACACAACACACACTCACATGCTCGGGGACAGCAGACACGCACACGCACACACACACACACACACACACAGAGCCTCTGTCTCTGATGCACTACGAGAAAGGCAGATGAGAAATTAACAAAGACAGGGAGTCTCCTCACCAGCTGGTGCCCTGTTTTGTGTGTAAGGTGTTGGTGGTGTGCGGAAATAACTGTTACAACTCTTATAGGGAAAGGTATTTCTTTACATATGAAAAGGCTGGATATGAATTCGGAAAAATACGCACAGGAGGGACATGGATTGCTCGCCATGTGAACAGCTAAGCCGGTCAAAGGTTCACTCCCTTGTGACAGCCGGAGTCTGTCCCTGTCAGCCTGTCCTGGTGGTGGATACAAATGCCCTCAATGACTGTTTTCCTGCTCTGTGGGAGGAATACGACCGATATAAAATATGAATGCAAATCAGGGAAGATGGGAAAACACTACCACTGGCAACAGGTTTGACGGTGCAAACAGTGACGTAGTTTATTGATCTGTATTTGCAAGTCGCAATGTCCAAGTTCTGAACCATAAAATCAAATGGAAAAGACACTTTAATGCTGGTTTTTAAACTCCAAAAGTCAGGGATTCACCTTCAGTTTATTATCCAATATGGCTGTAGAGTACATAAGACGCTAAGTTGGAGGGGAAAGAAATTATTTCTTATGTGTTATGGTTTCTATTGCATTAATTCAGTGAGATTTAATAGTGTGAGATCTCTATTAATGGTGTCCGAATATAATCCCACCAGCCATGTCAGTGTCCTGCTCCAGGCAATGTCTACTGATCATATCCGAGGTCCTCAAAAACATACCTGGAGTGTTGCTTTGATTCTTTAGTGCATATTTATGAATCTTTTAACCTTCCATTTCAGCTATTCGAGGATGCCTAAATGTTTGCTGTCACAAAGCGCTGCCTGTTTCCACAAAGCTCCTCATTTGGAGCTGCAGTCTAGAGCCGACCTTCCTCTACCCCACACCTCACCCGCGCACCTCCTCCCCAGACTAGCAGCAGCAGCGACTGGCAAACATCTTGTGCAAATGGTTAAACCTGATTACAACAAACTGAATCCACAATAAATTATCAAGGTGTAATTTTACTCTACTTTGAACAAACTCCCAAACATAAAAACATTGCAGCACCCTCAGTGTTGGCCAGCAAGTTGCTGCATGTGCAATTTGATTGTAAATATATATATTTTTTTGTAAAATCATGCTTTCCTTTCTTTCGCATAACTCTCAAAACTGTATTTGCAGCCATTAGAGTACATAAAATAGAAATGCATTGTAACTGGCTTGTATTGCTGGTAGACTGGTTATCCAAGAACTAACTGTTTAGAAAAAAAGTCAAATGCAATCCAAAATTTGAAAGAAGGATTCTGACAAAAGCAGACAAAATCATTTCAAGTAAGAGTAACCAAAGATTAGGTCACACTTTTTTTTAGAGTACCTTGGCTTTTATTTAACCTAATTTTAGTAAAGTGACTACCAGCTTCCTGGCTGCCTCACATTTGACTCATTCTGGAGATAATAGGAGTGATTTAGCACACATCAATCATTTCATGATTTTTTTTTTATTGTATTCTCAATACAGCATTGGCTAATGATACCAGTAGGGTCTTAATGAATGGACATGATGAATATATTCCTATCGTATACACTTATAGGTAACAATGTGTAAAAGATGAGCCAGATAATCCTCATGAATGTGATACAAAGCTTTAATTAATCGCAAAAGTAATGATGGGCTATTTCCATGCACGATGATATTAGCATGGCTTTTTAATTTGTGATGTTAATTTAACTTGCAATTAACTTTTAGTTCAGATTCATCATCCAGCAATTCAAAAAGCTATTAGTTGGACAGGTTGGAAGATAATTGTTTTAATGGGTTATGCTCGTTTGCTAATCTAGTTTTAACAGGTTCCTTTTTGTACTCACAGGTTGCTCTAATATTGAGCAATAGCAGTCATCATGTGTTGGCATGAAACGAGGCATGGTCCACGGTAACATGGACACATCCATGGTGCCAACAAGTTTGAGACTCTGTTTGAAAGTCATATGATTTTGTGTGATGCTCTCTGTTGTATTTTTTTTTTTTTAATGTGGATGAAAAACATTAGCTACTGCAACTGCTGCAGCTGTCATTCCCATTTTAGACAATGCTCACTTTTGTGTTTACTAAAAGAATTATCAACATATGTTGGCAAGAAGGTGCACAACAGAGGAAACAGCTGAAATTTTACAGTCTGCCTTTGTTGACACTAAAATGCTTTATTCCTAAGTATGTATTTCCTATAATAGAGCCGGTGTGAAAACACAAAAAAGGGAATTGAAGCACATTTTTTTAATTTTACATTTTATAATCCTTAACTACATGATATAATTACTTTGAGTGAAACAAAGTAATTTCAGGCAGAGATTGCATTTTGCTGGGCAGAAAATTGACCTTAATCACTTTTTGGCAGAAAAAAGCTCACCTATATGTGTTGTTTTTTTGTTTTGTTTTTTGGTGTGACATAAATTCTACCACACAGTGCATGTACACTTCAGGCCTGTGTTTTAAATTTCTGAATTTAACAAAATTAATAGAACCCCATTGTAAAAAAAAAAAAAAAAAAAAAAAGTATCTGGAGAGTACCCACGAAGGCACAGGGAGAATGTGCAAACTCTATGCAGAAAGAACCCAGGACTATTCTGCTGCAAGGCAATTGTGCTATCAAAAGTAAAAAAAAAAAAAAAAAAAAAAAATGTGCAAGTTTTTTTTAAAGCTACTTATGTGAAATTATTGAGGTCATGCTTCTGCATCAAAGATACATTTCACATTTAAAAGTTTTTTTTCACATCATGGATTATAAGCAGATTTGTCTTGTGTAAGTCTTTGTGTTGATTTAAAGGGGCAACAGAGGAAATGGGTTTTTATAAAACCCCCATTAGTCTGTAGTTATTTTTATGCAAGTTGAACCAAACTGAGATTCATAAAAAATGCAGCTGTTTTTTTAACGAATACAAATGTGTAACATAATCTGTGTCAGAGAAGGTGTACGGAAACATCACAGTGGAGCCTGGCGCCTAAAGGGACTTATTAGCAGGCAGTGGCAATTGTTTAGCTTTTATCTCTTTAAATCAATCACTGCTGTGTTTATGAAAACATAATAACTTGAAAATACATGTACAGATATTTAAACAAGACCCAAGACAATGCTCAGTGGACAAGTGAACTATCAGTGAACCTAAGCACACTCACTGTTGTGAGATGGTACAATTTCCTCTCCTCAACTTTCCCACATTTGTATTAGCATAATTTATAGATGGAGGTGTTCATGTATTTTTTAACTCTGAGGAAGGGGAATTAGTGTGGTTAATCTTTTAAGAGGCATCGGGTAACAAAGCATGCACGCCCCCGCCACCTACCGCCAAACTCCCCCACCATAAAAAATGCACAACAGAGCACACATGGTATCTAGAAGACACGGAAAGGGAAGCGACAGCGGGTGTTTTCGTGTGGTGGTTTGTGTTTAGACCTGGTGTGTGATGACAGTTGTGCCCGTGTTGCCCTAAACCTCATAGAAACGAGGCTGTCAACGCACATCATATGCACCGTGGTATCTGAGCACACAAACAAAACCCTCCCCGCCTCCTCACCTCACGCTGCTGTGCTCATTGTTGTAGCGTATTGACTTTATTAGAGCTATTAAATAACTGTTTCCTGCTCCAAACCACTTTTATAACAATATTGATTAATATCTTTGCGAGCAAGGATTTGAATCCTCATTATCGCACTAATGATACTGTATTAATGGATAATCATTAAGTTGCATTTGCATGCGTAAGCTGCCTCACCTTTTTTCCCCAGTCTCTCATTGGCGTCTCAGAGCTCTGCAGGTGATGCATTCCTTCCTGTATAATGATGTATTTCCTCTCAGAGTCTTGCGCCTTGGGAGCTTTTTTGTACTGTTGTTCAGTCTGTCTATGGCTGTGTGTGTCTCTTTGTGCAGGAGATGCTGTCTTATCCGTGTGTGTGTACGTGCATGCACGTGTGCATGCAAGTGCTTGTCGGATTTATTCCCAAAGAAGACTCATTTCCCCAGCAGGCCCTGTCAGGCTGTTTCTGGGCGCACTCGGTTCACAGCTGGAGGCAACTGCTGTCACCTGCTTACCTAACATCTCTCCTCGGCTCAACTCTCGTCTCTTTCCCCCCCCAATTTTTTATTACTTACCTTTATGCCTGTCATAAGGCAAATGCTTTATTCATCCTCACACAATACTCTGATTCTTTTTAGGGCAGATTTTTTTTTCTTCTTCTTCTTTTTTGAAACAAGTAAACTGAAAGCAAACCGGTCCTTTATAGTCGGCAGTAAAATTCCTCCAAAGAGACTGCAAAGCCAAACGATTGCAGTGGGAGTCTTGAAGTCCTTTTTTTTCTACAGCATTATTCAGCACAAGTCTTCCCTAAAACTAGAATTTTTAAAGGCTGTCATGCTTCAGTGGCCTTCAGCATGCCCAAAATGAGGATGGTTCAGCAGGCCAAAACCAAGAAAGCAGGGACTGTCGCTAGCATTTAGCCCCCTGCAAAATTAAACAGTCATGCAACTCGTGTTTCCTAAAGCACTCCCATTCATATTAGACATTTGCAGTGTGGAAGTGCTGTTAGCATAATTTGCACAGAAGTGTAGCGTACTGTTGAGAACAGATATTTACACCGAATAGAAAGGCACATTTTTTTCTCATTCTGAAGTTAAATCTGTCCAAATTTTTCTTGTTTTAGGTTAGTTAGAATTACCTAAATTATTTCAATGTTTCGCGTACTAGACAGCTAGCTAGAAACAGGCTTTGTGTTTCTTTTTTGTAACTTTCCTCAAATTCAAAAGTTTACATACATTTGGTCAGGATCAGGGATAATGGGCGTTTTAAACTGTTGATTTAGGTCAAACATTTTTGTTTTCCTCAGAATAGTTAGTCACAATAGTTTGCTGGACTTTTGGCCCATTCCTCCTGACAGCAATCTGTGTTTTTTTGTTTTGTTTTGTTTTGTTTTTTTCTTTTGAAGTAAAGATTTCTTTTTCGCTGAGTGGCATTTCAAGTCAGATTGGCAGAGGGCAGTTTGACTGTGGATAATGGCGCTGTCTTACCTACTGCTACATCCAGTATCTCCACAAGGTCCTTGACTTTTTCTAGGGTCTATCTACATACATTGGACCAAAGTTTATTAATCTCTTGGACACCAAACCTGTTTCTTTTCTGAGCATTATGATGGTCAGACATTCCCATCATCTCTATACTTGTACATAATTGTTTGAATAGATGAACACAGCCCGTTGAAACATCAGCAAATTGTTTCCAAGGATGAACCAGACTTGTGCAGCTACATAGTTCTCTTCCTGACATCTTGGCTGATTTCTTTTGACTTTACCATTGTGTCAAATAAGAAAGAGTGTGTTTCAGGTGTGGCCTTAAAATACATCCACAGGTGAGACTCCATTTAATTCAAATGTGTAGGTTAAGCTATCAGAAGTTTGTGGAAGGAAGCCAAAAAGGTTTGAACTTTGCATGACTGAAGTCATACATTTTAGAACAGTTATCCCTGATACTACCCAAACGTATGTGAACCTTTGGATTTGAGGAAAGCTACAAAAAGAAAAAAAAATGTCTAAAAAGCATCTAAGTTTTCTGGCATTTAGCAAATGGAAACAATTTTGGTAATTCTAGCTAACCTAAAACAAGAAAAGTTTGGATTGCCTTTGTATCTTTTTATTCAGTGTATGTCAATATCTGGTTTCAACAGTACATGCACAGCACACTCTGTCCTCATCACGTAAAAGAAAAAAAAAATCACTGCGGGGTGTTGGAGTGGTCAACATTAAACGTATTAATCTCTGACCCTGGCCTTCTGTTTCTTTCACACACAGGTCCTACGTACTCAGCATTACTGACTCAGGCAGACAGCAGATGCTTCACTGCATGACTACAGCCGTATACATCCTACCATTCTGCCATCGCCACACGTTGTATAAATTGGCCCTAGGCTGTTTCTCACCTTTGTAGTTTAGTGCTTGACCATTATAGATTTTCCAATTGCTGCAGATTTTTACTTGGACAGCAGAGCTCTGCGATACAGGATATCCAGCTTTTTATTGTGGACAGTGTGTAAGTTCATGCTTCACAAGAACTGGCTCAAAGTTCAGCTTGCACACAATAAAACTGAAATAATTTATGTTCTAAGGCTAGTGTTTTTCAACCACTGTGCCGCGGCACACTAGTGTACCGTTAGTGATCGTCAGGTGTGCCGTGGAAATTATCCAATTTCACCTACCGTATTTTCCGGACTATAAGCTGCTACTTCTTTCCTACACCTTGAACATGCGGCT
>NW_015112660.1:115896-117295 GCF_001443285.1 Poecilia latipinna | reverse complement strand
AGGTGTTATTCTTTAAATGTATTTAAAGAATAACTTCAGCGAATAATTGTGTGAGATCCCAGCGTGGAGCAAGTAACTCCAATCAGACCAATCAGATTTGCTGCGGCACATCAATATAAAATAAATACAGAGATGAAAGGCTTCAATAATTAGTCATTTAATATTTAATTTAATATTTAATATATCCATTTCATATTATTATTACTTCACTCTTACTTATATTTTATTTTTGATTCCAGTCATATTTTGTTTTCCTAACTCATGTTTCAGAAATTCAATTGTAAATTGTAAACAATTGAAATTGTTTACAATTGAAATTCCATATTTTTATCTGAAAAATGTTATTTTTTGAATGTGAGGTAAAACATTCATTCATCATTCACTTTAACCCTCCCCCTGTGAGTATCCCCCCGAACAGGTGCCCTCACAGAGGGTAACGTTTCGGACGAAACATTACTCCGAATCGTTCGCCAGTTGAAACTCGGAGGGCGACAGGGTTAACGCCCCTGGGCAGGTCGCCAGCCCTGTCAGAGGGGGAACATATAGAGACAGACAACCATGCATGCACATTCACACCTAAGGAGAATTTAGAGGGACCCCAATTAACCTGACAGTCATGTTTTTGGACTGTGGGTGGAAACCCACGCATGCACAGGGAGAACATGCAAACTCCATGCAGAAGCGTCCGGGCCGGGAATCGAACCCACAACCTTCTTGCTGCAAGGCAACAGCTCTATCAACTGCGCCAACTGTGCAGCACGTTATAAAGGCCTAAAAATACTTTTATCTCTTATAATAATTACGTCATGAGGGAACACATGACGCAGCTCGGACACTGTGACGTGTTTGACCCATTCCATTCTGTTCTATGTGACAACACCGCCCTCTGGTGGTCTTGTTTTATTCCTGCTACTCATGGACTTTCACTGGCGACATTCTGTTAAGTCAGGGGTCCCCAAACATTTTCCTCCAAGGGCCACATAACTTTTCCCTTCTCTGGTGGGGGGCCGGTTGTCAGTTTGTAACAGAAAAAGTGTGACGATTGCAGGAGTGCCTAAATGTAAAAATATATTGTTTTCCAGAAAGCACAATCAAATAACCCTCTCTGGGTTCTTCACAGAAAAAATCCAGGATGGATTATAGTCCGTATTTTCCTAACTATGAGTCGCACTGAACTCTAAGCCACAACCCCAAAGTTTATTTATTTATTTTTTTAACCAGTAAACATACACATATAAGCCGCAGAGCGCTCCAGGTTTTCTACAACGATGCAGCAGCAGCAGAGGGGGGCGGACACCCAAAATTTGAGTCATAACAGGTCAATTGAATGTCACATTTATTAGGGTTGAAAAAGAAAAAGTTGCCAACATTAAATTTAACTGAACTTATTACGGTAGTT
>NW_015112660.1:89746-115786 GCF_001443285.1 Poecilia latipinna | reverse complement strand
ATATTATGCAGCTTCTAAGTTGAGGAGTGTCGATCTGGCAGTACAGGAGGGAAATGGAGCCGCTGCACGTAAACTCGGCGTGAACAAAACCGGATTTGGAGACGAACTGCGTCCACATCCAGCAGTTGTTAGTACGCAGCCCTCTGCTGCCCTCTGCTGGGTCCTTATGGGAAACCGAGAGCGGCAGAGATACCAGCGGCCTGTAGCCCGGTGAGGCTGGTAAGCTTCCGTGGAGGAGGCGGGGTCAAAAAATTTGAAGGTATGGTTTATAGTATGGTGCGCTCATAGTCCGGAAAATACGGTAATTGGTCTTAAAAGATTTTTTGAAAACGAATTAATCAACTGCAAATAATGCCATCTTTGAGTGTCTTTGCTGTAGTAGTGACTAGCGGCGTAATCATGTAATTTTATTACCACTAGATGGCAGTAGGAACAGAGCATTTTACATTAAAATAAGAGAATTAGTGATGCATGAATGTTATTACATTCATGCATCACACACCACAGTGTTGTGGCGCTGTTCAGGTGTATTTTTGAAGTGGACATGTTAAGTGCAATGTGAAATAAGAAATGTAAAATGTGATAAAAATAATGTTTTCTGTTTATTTGATTCCTATTCAAGACACTTTGATAAGAATGACTATAAATATAATATAGGTGGCTACAGAGTATCTTTGTTTACTTTTTTGGTTGGTGGTGTGCCTCGTGATTTTTTCAATTAAAACAATCTACCTTGGCTCAAAATAGTTTGAAAAACACTGGACTAAGGTGAGTTGACGGCACCAGGGTGATCTAGCTCCTGTTCTATTTACTTCTCTTATTGCCTGTATTCATATACTGTATAAACAGACGGGGTTTAAAATAAAACTGTTCTCATTCATATATATTTATGATATTGTGGCTTGAAGGCAAATAAAGTCCACCGTTCTGATTGAAACTCTAGTTTAATAAGACATTTTAATTGCATGTGCTATAAAAGCAGCACGAGCTCTATGCTTTCCTTTAATAAAATCCTATTTGATGTTTTATGCAAAACATAGATTCTGGGCTTGTCCATAGTAAAAATAAAGCAAATCAAAACATATTACAGTTTTAGAATAATGGTCAACATTTCTTTGCACCAAATGTCTTTAAATGAAGCAACTTTTTTATAGTAGCATGATTTAACACTGATAAAAATAGAAAAATCTCATATTTGATTAGAGTGCATTTTTCAGCAGTGGGCTGAGGGGTTGTATCTAAAAAATATAGAGTGAAAAATAAATGTTCTCATTGCCCCCCTAACAATTCTTAGAAAATAATTATCTTAAAGAACGTTTTCAAATTCAGATTAGCTATGATGGGACACAGGCCTATTTCGTTTAGTCGCTCTTCAAAATGGGAACCGCTAGAGAATTTACCATGGAAGTACAACAGAATTGTGTTGATCTTCACTATTCGGCTATTTGACGATTTGCCTAAATCTACAATTAAAACAGCAAAGCTTTAAAGAGCGGCAGCTCTGACAAAAAAAAGGACAATTACCTATGTTTATCAGTCAGAACAATACAGCACAAAATCTTTATAACTGCATTTTATTTCAAGGCATTTGTAAACATTTTTACATCTGGTGTGGTTAATGTGGAGAACACTATAGCTGCACCACCACAGGCAAGAGACCTTTGTGTAGAGGGATGACAGAAAGTAATTAGTAAATAAAAACACTCAATATAAACTTAGGCACCCCAAGATTATTGTTATGTTCCTATTATTTTTTCAATGTAATATATTTTTTAGTGTTATTTCAGTCATTCAGTGCAATTCTACATACAACCGCAAGGGGGCGCCTGTCACATTGTTGGCATAGAGAAGGTTGGGCACACAGAAGAAGAATAAATTTTCCTGTTAGATGCTAATTGAAGCTCAAACATGTGTATCTCATCTTTTCTACCACAGCGTCACGCAATGAGAGACCAACATAACTTTGTCCAAGTTTGCCAGGTAAAATTAGGTTATATCCAATTCTTGTTTCTGTATATTGAAAATAGTTATAAATCTCAGAATTGCAATCCTGAAGTGTAGCCTATGTTGACCAAGCCTGCCTAACCCGTTTCCACACTATAAAATTATGGGTTTTATGTTTCATATTACATGTTTCAACCAAAAGTTTCACTAACTTCCCTCAAGGCATAGAGGGAAGTGTATCTGTTTTCTAGTGCCATAACAATTTATCTAAATTCCATTTTTTAAAGATGTATTTTCTGCCCAGTAAGCTTCCTGTGATATACTTTTCTTCCTTTTTTTTTAGCATTCCTACTCTTTTTCATGGACTTGTCAAAATTATAAGGTTGCATTAAGTTAATTAAATGCACATCAAATAACAAAATCAACAAAAAACCCTAACGGCAGTTTTGACATTTTTATTCTCAATGCCATCCTCCTTTAGATGTATTTTTAAATTACATCAAATTTTTTGCCTTCAAATAAGACTCAGATATGACTCTTATAAGGAGGAAATTTCTTAAACCATAAATTCCACTAAAGACATCTAAAAAAAACACGCTAAATTTCACATAATGACTCAAACACAAAGATATTTATCTAATTCATAAAAATGTCCTAGAAGGATAAAACATATTTTTACCATGACTGTTTTTGTTATTGCCATTTTGTAGGGTTAGCATGACTTGCTTTAATAAAACCTCAGTTTGTGGTAAATGAGGCAGCCTTTTGGCAATCCAGTCCATTAAAGAGCAAACAAAGGAACTCTGCTGCTGTATGTCAACCTTCCTGTTACCCGATGGAAGTCTTGGTCACTCTGTATAAACTACGTCATAGAAACAAAAACAAAAAAAATAATGATATTCGTAGTTCTTTTGAGTTGATTTTAAACGCCTCTCGGACAAAGAATAATATTGTCCTAAAGAGACGCCCCAGTTTACAAAATGATTTCTTTACGATCTTTGCCACAGCAGTTTCCTGGCGGTAATTGAGTCTGTTTCTCGACAAACAATGGAGGCAAAAGGCTGTTCCAAGGAGCACTGAACATCCAAACACTTGATAGAGGATGAGTTGAAATGAGTTTCTGAGATCAAAAGAAACAGAACGATAAAAGTAAAAAAAAAAAAAGAGACTGAAGGATAAAAGGTACTGAGTCACTGTATCAGACTTGTGCCTTTTATAGAACAGGAGGCAACAGAATTGCAATCCTGCCAGCCAACAGGAGCACTGGTCTGCACATATGTCTCAAAGGTCACTGTGTTCAAAAGATGTTTCTCTTGACTGCATGCAATTGATCAAATTTCTGCAAAAGAAAGAAATTCAAGCACTACAAAGAACATCATCAAAGACAGGATCCACAATGGATCTACTCACGTTTTTTAACTGAGGCAATAAGGTCTGGGCAGTTGGCTATATTTGTGTTTTATACACGCATATATAGACCATTTTGGAAAATCTATCTATCTATCTATCTATCTATCTATCTATCTATCTATCTATCTATCTATCTATCTATCTATCTATCTATCTATCTATCTATCTATCTATTTTTTTCTTTTTTTTGTGAACTTTATTTTTGAGAAGATACAAAATTACACTTGTAAGTCTAAAATAATATTTACACAGAGAGGGATATTTGCTAGCATTTATGTTTCAGTTGATTTTGAAAATTGTGGCCCAGCAAAAAATATAATAGTTTTGAGATTCTCTGGAAATTGGAGTATTGCATGATTTTATTGAGTTTTGGGGAACATGATTATGGGAACTGTTGAAGAGGTTAAACTCCAGCTCATAATTAATAGATATAAAAACCCTTTTGAAATACTACTCTGTATGTAATAAATCTGTACTTGTTTAGCATTTTTAAATGAATAAACGTTTTGCTTTTTTTTTTTTTTAATTAACGGAAATGCACCCTTAACCGTAACATTGTTTCCAGGCAAATAAATAATATTGATGGTGGAATAATAAAACTTCACAGAAAGCATTTTGACAGTGATAGAACTCAGCTTTGGAGACGGCATTAAATATTCTATCCAACTATTCTGCAGGCCTTGAGCAGTTTTGAGAAGAAGCTGTCACGTTCGGTTTTACAGAAAGAGTTTTTCTTTTTTGTCTTTGCTGTTGGAAATGTTACGTTTTTTGCCGGAGCGCAACCATTTGAGCTAATGTACCGTGATGCAGTGTCAACTGGGTGTGAGCTGACTGAGTGTTTGAACTGTAGACTGCTGAGCATCTGTTGCAAACATGACATTTTTGTGTTGACGTTGGACAGCTCGCAATAAGTGGAAAGGTGAGTTTTAGTTCTCTGTCTCATGAAACAAAACTTTAATTAAAGGCTGTGAGTGACATCCTCTGTGGGAGAGATACAAGTACGATCCATTTAACATCAAGCAGTTGTCGAGCTACATCTGCAAGCTTATTATGTATTCTTTATGATACTTGAAGCAGAAAACAACTTATCTCGCTGGCTTTTGCAGCGTCTTGCAGACATGTGGTGTCATTACAGGTATTTAATGATGATCAGGAAGAGTGAGTCGAGCAATCGCTTTTAATCTGTCAGAGTGACAGAATAAACTCAAAAATCTCATCACTGAAGCCTTGAAAATCCAGAAGTCTCTTTTGGGAATGAGGTTAAAGAATTTCTAATAATTACGGATAACTGTACTAAAATATAAAGTTATTCAGTTACATCCACATATGCGGTGTTGTGCAAAGCCTCACAAGAGTTGGTTTAAATAATTCCTGTTGGTTTTTAAAATGCCACCAATTCACAGGTCCAGATTTTTTTCCATTAGCTGAAGTCTGCTAAAAACAAATAGTTGATCCCGTAATCAGGATTTAAATTGTCATTAAATTGCATTTGAATTTTCTACTATTCTGTGGTCACACATACTGTTTCTCAATATGTAAAAAAAAAAAAATATGACGGACATATTTTGTTACTGTGAGGAGTCAACCTAGTCCAATTAGCACAAATTTGATTTGAGGTGGCTTAGTGGAGAAAAAGATACTGATCACTACAACATTTTACTCTGAAAATATATTTATAAGACTCGAGGCCATCTATCCACTGTCTTTCTCTCTCATCAATGATGGGATCGCCATGGTAACGAGTTCAGAAGGGAAACCCAATGACACTCTCCAGCTCATTCTGGGCAATCCCAAGACGTTGCATGTCCAGAAAGGGAAACATAGTCACTCCAGTGAGTTCTGGGTCTTCCCTGCTGTCTCCTCCTAATGAGACGTGCCCAGAAAACCTTATGAAAATGAATTAGTCTACTACTTATTCAGCATGGAGTAAGCACTGAACCCATGAAAAAAAAAAACTGAGCTGCAAAAAGGCATAGAAAGCCAAGAAAAAGAGCAACTAATCCATTAGCTGGTTTAGACATATTGGATGGCATATACAAAGATTGCTCATTATTAAGCAAAAGCTCTCCTGTAACCTGTGCTATCACTGTGATTTACAATAACAATGTTGCTGACATATTTCATGATGTTGAAATGTTCTAGTGAGCACTGTTGGGTCAAAGATTTTTAAGTGGAAAAAAAAAACAAAAGTTCACCATCAGTGAGTCATGAACAGATGATTTTCTCAGAATGCACTCACCATTCAGAAGTGGATTTTTCCCCCCGTGAAAACAATAACTAATACACTGAATTGAAATAACTTTTGTTTGTAGGAACTTTAAACCCTGCGGCTGGGAACTTTGTGACAGGAATGCAGGTTGGTCATATGATACCAAAATGCAAGTCTTCATGTTACTGCACACACTGTTTGAGGGAGAAATAGCATTGCACAAAACCCAAATGACACCATACTAACGGTGAAGATTGGAGGTAGGAACACCATGTTGCAGGGCTGTTTTTCTGTATATAATACTGCCAGATTTCATATACGTGAAGGAAGAGGGAATAGAGAAATGTAGAGGGAGATTTTTGATAAAAATGTGAAGATTTGGGTTTTTTTCCAACTCGACAATAATCCCAAACACAAAGCCAAGAAAACTCTCAATTGCTTACAGACACAAGAAACTAAATCTCCTAGAGTTGCCCTAGTAGTCAATCCCTCAACTTGAACCAAACTGAAAATCTAAGGTAAAATCTGAGAAGCAGAGGGCATCGAATAAATGTCATCATTTGAAGATGGTTTCTGTGGAAAAAAAAAAAAAAAATCATGCATCTAAACAAAGCATGAAACTAGGTCGATTCAATGACAGTCCATTCAGTGAAATTGAATTCATTTTTTTTTTGTATTTTTGTGACAAAGACATCGACCTGTGACACTTATGACACATAACTTAGTTTAAGTCACATGTGTGACTTTCAGTTCAATAAATATAAATATAAATGCTGAATACCTATTTTTCACACACTGTGTGCCATTATGACCATGTTCATCCATTACACAACAGATTGTAGTCCAGCACCAACCACTAATGTAGATTATGACATTCATTGATTTCTCGGGCGTATATATTCACACGTTCACGTTTAAATCTAAGATTAAGCTCTTAGTTGTGATGCGTTGTACATTTCTTTTTAAATAATAAAAAAAACCCATCAAGGATTAACATTCATTTGTACTTTCAGAGCAGAAACACAAAGTAAAAGTCAAAGCATACCTACATTTAATTTTCCTAAGCTGTGAGATCATTAATGTGATAATGAACAATGCAATTATTTTCAGGGAACAGATTTGTACAATCTTGAATCAGTAACTCCTGGCTCTCAATAGTAATAACAGCTGGTCATAAGGCTATTAGGAGAAAATGTATTGTTTAGGCTTTCCTCTCTTTTATAAAGCTAATAAAAGACAGTTAACATGTAAGACATAATAAATCCATGTAGAAAGAGCTGTTCATAGGATGGGAGGAAATGCCAGCCAAAGGCTCTATTTGACTACAAAAGATCCTCATGTAGATTCCAAGTACTTTGAAGTGGGGACGCGCTGCTCCGCCGTGCACCTGCACAAATGTGACCTTCATGCAAGAGACATCAGAAAAAAGACCCACTCGGTAAAATACTGACCTCGGTCAGGGAGCGAGCGTGACCACAGACCAGCGTTAGCTCTGTGGTAGAGCAGAGAAGCTAACTCATACATTTCAGGGAGTTTCAAAATATCCTGAACCCGATTACGCTTGGATGAATACAAAAACAAAACACTTACACACCATGAAGTACTGCTGTAGTACTGACAAATAATTACAAAAACAATCCCAAATAAAATAAATCAGTTTTTCTTTTTGAACTTTATACATGATTAATAATTTGATAATGATAACATTAATAATTTCCTAACAGTAAATATATATTTTTATATTATCAAACATGAAATTCTTAAAAGGGCATTTTGAAAATCATCACCTGAGCCTACAGCTGCCAGATAAATCATTTTTCTCTCTAGACAATGTGTCCAAATCGAGGCCTAGGGTTGAATTTCCTTTTGGTATTAATAAAGTGTATTCATTTACTCATTCATTTAAATCCGGCCCACTGTAACGTTTTATGTGGCCCTTTAGACTCCAGAGGGCCACATGAATAGAGCCTTCAAGATAAAAGTTATGTACTTTTTTTTTTTTTTTTAATCAGTCAAATCGAAGAAGTTTTATATGCATACTACCAAATTGCATCAATATGAAAAGATGATCAATATTAATTTTAAGATGTGCTCACTGAATGCAGAGACAGCTATTTATTAATGTTTTAGCAGTTTATTAATCTGTTTTATCAATACATTCAGCCACAACCGTCTCTCTGAGGTCATTCATGATCTTGATATGGCCCAAAATGAAAATGAGCTTGACACCCCTGCTCTAGATTGCTTGAATGATTTGTCTCGCTGGGTATCTGCACTTTAGTCGTCCAGGCATGGAAAGTAATTATGTTCAAGTATCAGTTGAAATTTCTTGCAAAATTGCAGAGCACATTATGCTTTGCTGTCAAAGTTAGAGAAGCTTAGGGTCAGGAACAACTGTCGGCTTGACGTGGCATTTCTTTAGCTTGAAAGGTGTCGGCAGATTTTATACAGATTCGACCTTGGCAAATTAATTCTTTAAATAATTTTCCTTTTAAAAGCCTTCTCTTGTTAAATCCTGCTTTTTAAAATACGATGCCTGTAAAAAAATAGTTTTCCTACCCTATATTTTATGTAAATGTGTTGATTAAGGGCCTCCCTTCTGAAGCTGCTGCCCCGCGATCCAACCCCGGATAAGCGGAAGAAAGTGGATGGATGGATGGATGGATGGATGTTGATTAAGTAACACATTGTCTATGTAGCAGCAAAACATCCACAACTTCCTCTTCTGTGTTTTAGATGTGCACAGATATGTTCAATATCAACACATCTGCAGTTTCTCAAGGTGTCAGAAGAAATCATTTCATTTCCCACTGGGCACTTTCTGCATCATGTCCTGCTTCCAGAGTGCTGTAGACATGTACTTCCCCGCATACCCTCTGTTGCATTTCCAGCTGCGTGAATACATCTACAAACAGAAGCTCTTTTGTGTGAAAAGCCTAGGCCAAATTGTCCGCGCCAAAGCCTCAATTAAGCTGGTACGACAAGCAACAATAATGCACATGTGAAGATCACGGTGTGACATTTCAGGTAGAAGATGAATAAAGTCAAACACTGAAGAATGCTTTTTGTGAGCCATTGATGGTTGCTATCTTTACCTCTTTTATTTGGTTTGGCTGAAGTGAACTGACCCCTGATGTTGACGCCTGCCCTTGGAGCAGAAGTGTTCCAACTAGGTGCGCCGGGAGAAACGAGAGCAGCGATTTTCAGCCACCGCCATAACCATGGTGGAAACAGTGGGGTGCTGAAATTATAATTGTGCCTCTTCCTCCAGCTCAGCATGCTCCCAGGAACCTGTCCAGCTCACATTTACCAAACTCAGTCACACAGAGATTCAGACACTTGGACACACTTGTGGAAACTGATAGAATCCAACTGGAAATGGGCATCAGCTGAAACACACAGATCTCCTACAGAGAAATGGCTTCTACTTCCTGGAGTTTTTTTTTTTTTTTTTTCTGCAAATGTTTAGCAAATTCTCAGTGGGAGTCATCTGTAAAATCACTGCAGAGGGTAGTAGTTATAAAGATAATGTATATCTCTGAACTAGTGAATAAAATATTAAGAATATATTACCAAATGGAAATAGTTTGAAACGTATTCTGTTGAGTTGAGGTGGCCTGTTTATAAATATCTGAATCTGAAAGCATCGGACTGAGTTGTAATTCGATTGTAGTGAAATTAATGGGATTGCATGGAATCAAATGGATTGGATTGCATGTAATTTGCATAGTTGCTTTGAATTAGAAGTGCTTGCTTTATGTAGGCTGTTCTGAGCCTGATTGAAGGATTTGTTGCAGTTGCACAAGTAAAGACTTTTGTGTTTTAGTCTTTCACCAGACTTGCCAGAATGTGAAATTGAAAAGGCGCATGTCTTGTCTTAGATAAAGTTGTATGGAGAAGATCTGTGTGATCTCGGTGTGTTTAAAGTATACAGGTTGAAAGAACCCTTCTATTTTGTCACATTACAAACACTTCAGTGTACATTTTTGTCAGAATGCTATGTGAGAGCCCACACCGTGGCTCAGAATTGTGAAATGGCTTTCAAAACCTGGACCTTCCAGTGGGTAAACGGGCATCATGGCATAACTGCACCGAAGTTCAGAGTTCACAACAACTCCATGAGGCTCGCAGGACAGAAGCTCACAGCCTTACTGGAAAACTGGACAAAATCTGAAAACTCAAAATTTCTAAGTAGTTAAGGCAGATATAAGCTCACGTTTGTTAGTACGCCTTCCTAGTCCCACCTGTTGACAGTCAATGCTAGACTGTGGGGTTATAGCAAAACTAATGTAACAAATGAATAGCCTTTAACACCCTCAGCAGTTCATCTGGTAAGGGAGCAAACTTTGCAAACAAGATTAGCGAGAAAACACGGCTCAGAGTGCCAACATTCAAATGACCTTATCTTCATTTTTATTTTGATTTCGGATTTTGACATTACTAGAATGCTAACAATCCACACTTTCACAATCTGCAAATAACTTAAAACACTCCGGCGCAGACTTATTCCTGATTTTGTCATGTTCTAGTGCTGTGATCATTTTGTCCACTGCACAGTTCACCACACATTATGGCAAAACATCACGCATAATGAAGCGGGAGAGGTTTCACAGGAGCTCGGCTCTCTGGGTGGGTCTGTGTGAAAATGAACATCCAAAAACCATGTGGCCACTCACTGACAGTTCGACTGCCGTCCAACCATGCTGGACCCTTTAGTCTATTGAATAAAATGGAGAATATCAGTAAGCACCGCTTAAAATCTTTAAACAAAGTAATGTGCGCACAGTTAAGAAAATCAGGCATACCAAGAACCAGCAGTGAAAGGTGGATCAATCAGCTTTTTGAAAATGTGTATTTCAGCTTACGGCTGCTAATAGCACATTTAAACACAGTAGGCTTACAGATGTCTATACGCAGGCCTGGAGTACAATTGACTGAGAGCAGAACTGTTATTAAGCTAATTAGTGAAAGATTTCAAGAACCAATTTGTAGAAAAAAAAAATAATTACTCTCATCAAGAATAGTTTAGGTTCCCATAAATATTGAAAATTCGTAATCAAATTACTTGATAAAAACAAACAAAACAAAAAAACTAAAAACAAACCCTCATACATCAAAAGTACTTTAGGTTTCCAGAAATATCCAAATTTCTTCTTCACTTCTAGAGACAACACACAAATACACCATAAAAAAAAATAATAATAAAAAAACAACCTTTATCATCATTCTAGGTCGTAATGATTAGGGAGAACAAATTAATAATTCATAAATTCTGTCAGTTCCACCTTTTATCATACGACTATCCGGGCCGAAACAAGGAGAAGTACTTCCAAGTGCCTGAGAAGGAAACTGTTGTGGAAATGTGCAGCAATTAGCTCTAACTTGAGCAATTCCAAAATTTCTGCTTACTTATTAGCAAAAATCAAAAAAGTTTTAAAATTATGGGTTACAGTGGAATTGTTTGACAAGATCTGCTAATATTTGATGACTCATCATCTTCCGAACTGTACAAAATAGAACAAATGAAATGGATAAAGCACATGGATTCCTTGATGCCTTGATGACAACTTTGAACTATCAAAGTTGTCTTCAGTATTTGAAAATCTTCTTAATTTCAGAAGAATATTTTACAAAAAATACTTTTTATGTTTGTCAAAAGTCTTCTTGATCCTACAAATCCTTTTCTGTACTCTTGGCGTAAGAAAGTTGTTTTCAGACTGGAAGAATCTTTAAGTATCTTGGTGATGGCGGCCCCATTCTATCATATAAAATCCCAGTAAATACATTCAGATTTGGGGTTGTGATGTATGGGAATATGAAACAGTGATATAAAGCAATGTCTTCTGCCGAAGGTTTGCAGGAACACAAAACTCTTTGATGCTAATTGTTTCTATCTAAAATCAGACGTGTAGAGTTGAGAGGACGCAGTTAGGCATTGATTCACTGCAAAAGTCGAGCATTGATGCTCCTGTGCTGCTTGTGTTTGTGAGTGTGCGTGCACACGTCTGTGCATGTCAGTCAGGTGGTTTATCTCAGCTTTGTGAGAGAGGTAGCAAATCTCCCTGTAATTACAATCTGAACAGCCCTGACATTTTACCAAGACTCCCTCAGGTGTGCGCATGAGCGATTGTCTATGTCTGTGTGAGCATGAGCGTTTGAGTGTGTTCTGAAGGCCTTTTGTCTTCTGGGGCTGAAACAGCTGGGTGCTCCTCGCTAATTAACAAGAACCCTCGTAATTACTGTTAACTGGCCTACTATAGCTGACTGAGGGAGAGCAGGAAGAGACACATGCATACAGGCAAATATTTCTGTAATATCATCTTATATAGCTGTCAATGTTCAGCAGGCCTGTTTAAGAATAAAGTAAAAAAAAAAAAAAAAAAAAAAAGAAAATTACCAGGTCTTAAACCAAATTGGTAGGTAGTTAATTTTAATTTTTGTCATTCTTTGAATAATGAAGACTTCCCAAAGGTTGTCAGCTTTTACTGGCTTACAATTCCTGTTATCACAACAATAAATTACCAAAATTACTGTGTGCACCATCAAGCCACATCAGATTTGACTGCAGATAAGAGACTCCGAGCAGAATTTTATGTGCCCCTTCTGATTCCAAAACTGAAATTTAATTTATTTACATTGCATACAGCATGTATTGCTGTTTGCTTTGAGAGTGTTCTGACACCCAATATAAGGAAGCATCATAGGTCCCCTAGTTTGTTTGCTTTGATGTCCTGCCATGTCTATATGCAATTAGACATTCTAATAATGCCTAATCACTTTTTAGATTTTTTTTTTTTTCCTGTATGAAGATGTGTGACAACTCAAATATGCCTGACACTGACTTGGACTTATTGCAAAGTTTACCTTGCAAGCTCTCGGATAACGAGATGACTGTAAACACAGCTGGTGCTTCTCTAAGAGCTCAGAGAGTGTTCATGCTGATAACATTTGCTGCTTCCTTCTCCTGTTTGGTTGGCACTGACTCATCAATATTGTGAATTTGTATAAATACACACAAGTCCACGCAATTACGAGTACAGTCATCGACACGTCGGTAGGGAACCTCGATCCTGACCTTTTGCAATATGTCAATTTGAGTAGCGTGCTTTTTGCATCATCTGCTCTACTGAGACAACACTTTGGATTGGTAGCACTAAGGAGGGGATTTTCAAGACTCTCCCAATGTGACGTACTGCAGAGTTTGTGGGACATTCACGCATATGTTTGTCTAAAAATGCTGGCAAGGAATAAAACTGTATGAAATGTTTACCATTGGTGCTATAGTGCGTGTGAACATGATCTGTTTTAACCACCAAAACTACTGGTACTAAATACAATTTAGATCAAATGTTCACTTTTTATTTATTGCTTGCTTCACACTGAGCAATTCAGACCAACAATTTAAACTGCGTACATTCACATTTAAATATATTTTAGACATATCAGCGTCAAACCCAAAACAACACTTGATATACTTCCCACAACCCATAGTTTACCTATCTTCTATAACACTTATGAAATTTGAAGCATAGATAGAAAGGGATCTTTGACCATTCCTCTATGCACAATCTACAATTGTCTGAACCATTTGTGTTTACTTTGCAAAATATTCTAGGTCATTATCGTCCTCAAAGAGACAATGGCAACCCAAATTCAAGTTTTTGACAGGTCGTCAAATTCTTTGAAAGACCCAGGTGTTTTAGAGAATTGGTGAAAAACTCTCTGTTGAGGTTCCGAGCGCTTTTCAAAACATATTCATCCTTCGTATTACACATGAACCAATTGAAATGTAAAATGTTATTGTCGTTCGACCAAGGAACATTGCTCCAAACACAGTTCCAAAACATCAACATGTTTAATAGTGGGCTAGAAAAGGGTTTTCTGCCATCACTATGAAACAACTGGCACCAAGATGTCTGTCTTCGTTTCAGTTGTCAACAGCTTGTTTTGGAAATGTTTGTGTATTGAGGGTCATGTCTCCTCTCTGTTTGTGGAACCTACTCATCACATTTCCAATTATATCAAGCTTGTTTTTGACAGTAACTTAACTGACAGACAAAATATATTGATAAATTCATGTGAGTTTCAATCGGTAAATGCTCGTAACAAGCAAAATACTTTAATGCACTTTTTCTTAAATATAGGCTAATATTGTAGTTCATAGATTTTCTGTTATGTTAGGAACTACAAACTCTGTCAACCTTGCAACACTTTTTCCCTCTGTTTTCATGTCTTTCCTGGAATCAGCAGGTCTGGCTTCAATGAAAAGTGAAAATCGGTTTCAGCACCTGATCTAATTAAATCCCAAATGAGACAGGAGATCATGCATGGATTGCTAATTAATAGTTCATGAACACTCTCTCTAACAAGCCTGCACAGGGAAAAGTTGGCGAAAGCAACAAACTACAAAATAACTCAATCACACAATAGTGTGGGAGAACGGATGGATAGATCAAGAAATCAAGGAGACAAGTTTGAACAAAGCGATTTCTATTCCCCTCTGGGCTAAATGTCATTGCTGCCACTTTCTTTTTGTCACTTCTAACTTTAATGTTAACTTTCACTCTGGATGTTGGTGTGCGCATGTGTGTGTGTGTGCGTGTGTTGTATGTTAGACTGTGACGTGCATACAATGTCTGTTTCAGTAGCTCCTCCTTGCTACCGTAGCCTAGCATAAAGTTAAACACTGTCTTAAAAGGTTAAGTAGATCAGCCAAGAGACAAACACAGACATAAACTCGGGCGACATTCCCTACCTGTTGGGATGAATTAAAACCAGATGTGCATTCTGGCAGGTGTTTTCTGAGGTTAATTTTCTTTCTGGAGAGCTATTTGCTGTGTATTATTAAGCTTTTAGTGATTATATTTAAACAGTATGATTTCTTATTGCTGCATATATAGCTGAACACTCACAAAGCATGTTTATGGTTACAATAAAGTATGCAGAATACATGACAACAATTTGCTCAGTAAGTAGCTCTACATGCATGAGTGTGAGTTTTTCAAATAAATTGCTGGAGGCTCAAGCCATTGACTATTGATCTGTGTGTGTGTATGTGTGTGTGAGTATATTGGTCATGTCACGCTATGTTGATTTTCATGTCAGATGGCAGCGTTCTTTCTTCACTCCATTACTTCCCATTCTGTCACTGTGTGTGTCTGTGCATCTGTCTGTCTGCCAGTGATTTCTCTCCCAGAACAGTTGTTTTGCTTTTTTTTTCTCTCTCTCAGGTTCCAGCTGTTTAATTGTTTGTGTCTTCTCTCTTTTTTTTTTTTGTTTCACTCTGTAGCACGTATTTAGATCCTGAAATGTAAAACAAAACAAAAAAAAACAGCCATTAACAGAGCATCAGACAGTTTATGTAATCGCAGGTATTGGCACAGAAGATTCACTTGGGTCGCAAAGCACCAAGTATTTTAACGTTACTCTCCCACTTTGTGTTTCTTTTTTTTTTTTTTTTTTTCTGAAAAGTCGTGGCCTGTCTTTCCAATACATGCAATGTTTCTTGTTTTTAACAAGAGGCACAGCAATACAGAACTGATGAATTGAGACGAGATGAAGGGATGCTTTAAAACTAGAACAATATTTGCATAGTGTGGAGTGTTCTGAGAGGCAACCTTTGGAGGATTCAAAACAGTATAGCAGCTTTTTGTTTTTTTGGGTGGGTGGGGAGGTTATCAGGAGAGTAGCACTCTACTCTCCTCAAAAGTAACACACTTTTTCTACTCTTTCAATCGGAATTAGGTCTGACACATAAAAATTTGCCAGAACATGTTTGTAGAAGGGTTACTTTCACATGGTTGAATAGAGACATTTCAAGGACTGGTACTTAATGCAGTCATAAAAGCATTTACTCTAAAAGAAAATGGCCACGGTTAACATACCTTGCGGTACAATGCCTACAGTCAGTATGGTCATTTGTGGATAACAAAAATGAAGGTCTCATTTAAGGTGTGTTGTCTCACAGAAACTCAAGTTACGTATTCATAGCAATATTTACTAATACTTAATTATGACCGACACGCTTTGTGACTGAACCTTAGCAAAACAAAACTATTTTGCAAGGAGCTCATCTCACCTACGATGTGGCATTCGATTAGTTTTAAAGTGCATGGCATGTTCCACTTCAGAGAACTGAAATGCAGTCGCTGTTTTGTAGGTCTGGGAGCTGATTCTTTGTTCACCATCTGTGGAGCAGCTTCAGGGTTTATCTCAATATCGCCAGGACTGCCACTCTTTGTGTGTCCCGTGCCTTTCAGTAGTCCTTTTGTCATGAAATGCTGCCATTTACTTCCGTGCAGTATCTCCTTTGCCTTTACCAGCCTCGCCGACCTCCACTTCTCTGAGTGACCGACCACATGCACATCCCTTTCATCACTCCGCAGGCGAAAGCACTGAATGTACGGTGCTGGGATGTATGATGTTACACATGTTGCAAGGGAAGGAGCGTCAAGTTGGAGACATGTTTCTCATGTCTGTGTTGTACTTTGCCAGGATGTAGTCTCTCTCACCATTTTTTTGCAATTGTTAAACTTTGAGACAAAGCAATATTTTAGATAAGGTATTGGATATCAACAAAGTTATAGAAAAATGTTTTATACACCTATAAACAAGCAACATATTACCGGTAATCTTGTTGTTTCATAAACTGGAAAGGTTTTTTGTTTTTTTTTAATCTGTGCTACTTTCAAAGTTGATCTCAGTACGTTTAAAAAAGGTTGGAAAGGAGTCAACTTTTTTGCTGCCAATTAAACTAATTGGTGGCTGTTTTGTAACATGCTTGATTAGATAACGAGCCCCCCAAAAAAACCAAGAGTATCTGAATAAAAGTCGAATGCAATTACTTCTTTCTTTACTGCTGTCTGACAAATGAGTTTGAGAAAAAAAAAAATCTTTGTCATTCATATTATCATCATGGCTTTGATACAGTATAACGTGTGTACATGTGTGTGTACTTACACGTGGACATATATGTTTGCAGGGAAAACATCCTTTTTAAAAGTGCAGCTCCTTACGTCCTCAATTCCCAAGCGATTACAGGGTTGCTAAAAGAAGAAGTGATGCAACATGGTGGTAAACACTTGTCCCAACTTTCCTAAAATGTGTTGCCATAATGACAGAACGAGTAAGTATTTTTTTTTTTTTTTTTTTTTTGAGTCAAAGTATGCCATGGGGATTAAATTATTTGGAAAGTAGCATTCGGTCTTTCTGTCAATTTAATAATCATCTGCATAAAGTTGCATTTATAATAAGATTGATAATGTCAGGAAAGTATGTTATGAGATGAGATGGGTAATTTGTGAAAGGATGAATCTCCTCCACCTTCTGCCCCCCTCCCTACCAGTGGATGTATACTCGTCCACATCCACTGGCTCTCTGGCGTCTGTAAGTGATCCTAACGTCTTGGACTTGTATCCATACGCAAAGCACTGCTAATATAGGGTGATCCCCTATGCTAAGCCCTTTATCGCAGCAATTAGCTGGATGACTCTTAACACAGAGGGGAGACGAGGGCTTCAAAGTGGCTGCTCCAGGTGTAATGGGAGCAGCGTGAATGAAGAAGGGATTTCGGAAATTAATCGTGTGCCATCTGACAAAATGACTGACATGGGGGGGGGAGCTTGACATGCTGGCTGACCAAATGGCAGACCAGATGAGAAGGAATCTACCTAGTGGGCTGATTAGGGGATTGATAAACAAGGCAGTTTGCTGACTGTGTCACCACTTTATGATTTATGAGCGACTCTAAATGCAATGCATAAAACGTCCGATAAGCAGCATTATGGTGATTACGGAAAATGACGTCCCTAGATAATGATTTCTTGCCTTTTGATATAAAGACACAGACACTTTGAGTGGTATTTGTATCTAAAATTACTAATATAACACATAATTGAACAACGGAGTGCAATGTATAATTAATTAATTTGCTGTTTGATGTCCATTATCTCTTTACATTAATTTCCATTTCATCATACTGTGCTGCTTTTAAGAGACAAAGCTAGTTTTTTTTTTTACATGCAAAGCATTATGATTGTATTTGTGGGTGGTTCTATATGCACAATTAGACCACACATAATGAAATATATACAATTCCAATGTTAAGGCTGCACTTAGGTTTTAATTAGACATGTCTCAGCATTAAATATTTAAATACAATTGATTTTAATCAGATGTGTGAATAGAAAAACAGAAATCCAAACCTACATGGCCCTCTGTGAAAGCGTGACTGCCCCATCAACCTAATGGCTGGTTGATTTTGGTTGTGTCTTATGCAAGCTAAGTCATAAAAAAATAAATAAATAAAAAAAAAATAAATAAAAAACTCTCACTAACGGAGACTTGACTTCTATCGTTCAGCGTAAAGAGCCTTTCAGAAGAACTGGACTGCTCACGAGTGTCACATCACTGCTCTCAAGAGGTTTAACTTGAGAAAGTCAAAGGTGACAGTTCTGTGTCTCACCCCTAGAAACTGAGAAATAGTCCTGCAGACATAAATGCCTCCGATCAAATAAGTAGCCCTGCCATTGTTTTCTTTCTACGGATGTCTCTATGTATTTTTTTATGGCAGATGTTTTTCAGTGATGTTTTCATTTGAAAACTTAAAAAAAAACTGGATTTTGTTTCCTTGTGTTGAATTTCGACTGATTTTTAAATGGTTTTGTTGTTCGGACACACTGCAGTGTGACATGCAAAAAGTAGAAAATTAGGAATGGGACAAACACTTTTTCACACCACTGTATATTCACCTTACCGTAATTATAGTTTGGACAGCATAGTTTAATTTGACATACTTGGCAGCTTTAAGTTCTGCACTCACAATAAAAATATGCCCTCTGAACATCGTCAAGGAGGGAGATGAATATGAGTTTGTGGAAAAAATAGCATTAATGTAGCTCTTAATTTGAAACCAGGACTGAAACACATACACACACTCGTGATTTTTGCTGTGTTATCACTCTGCTCCTATTTACCTTAAAGATGCAAATAGTAGTAAGAACAGATTATCATTTATTCACAACAAGATTCCTATGGGATCCCCCCAGGGACAACTTGCTTTGTAGGTGTTCTATCAAATATATACGTGTAGGCTTTTGATATTCTGTTTCAAATTCATCAAATTGTTCTCATCTGTATCACTTGGACAATCTGACTTTTTAATGAAAGATAACATCAAAGACAAAGGTGCTAATGTTTTTTGAGTTAGTGTATGTAAATTAGGAGTGAAGCTTAGAAAACTGTGCAGGGGGGGCACAATCAAAAATCTGCTAATGTTCCGCACAAGGTGCTGTAGAGAATTTATCCGTTCTCCATGCTGAGTTCTTGATGTATGAGGTTAAAGCAGAGTCGGTGAGTTGAATTCATGAATTCCACCTATTAATACCAAAATACAGCTTGTTAGAGCTAACAGACAAAATGGCCCCCAGGTGGGTTTGTGATCTCCTTTGTTACGCCCCAAAGAGGGCGTTCCCTAGTGTGTCCTTTCCTCTACCCATAGCTCTCATTTGCATTTCTTAAAATGTCCTTTCCTAGAGCTTTAGCTTAGCAACTAGCTAAAAGAGGTAAAAGGAAAACACAGAACTATTTAAGTTTATTTGATAGGGACGGATACACATGCACATAGACAAACTGAACAAAACAGCAGACCCATGTTTGCGTCACGGTGCAATAGCAACAGCTAGTTTGCAGCTCTTGACTCTAGATGGGCTTTTAAACAGTACCTCTAAAAAAAATGTGAGTGATAATCATTTCAAATAGCACAACATAATGTTGACAACATCTACAAACGGTGAAACATAAAACATCAAAAACGGATACAGTTCTGTTTTTGACATAACCAGAGTTTTGTTTGTTTTTGGGTTTTTTTTGAACGTACTAAAACTGGTCACAGAACTAAAATCAACAGGAAGTGATTCTCAACAGTGCCTTTTTTTTTTCACTTGAGCACCAGACCGGCAAAATGTCTGTGCACGCCACTGTTCCAGCCTACCATTTGATACACAGAGTAACAGAATGACAAATAGAAAATTTGTAATGCATCTGAATTAGGAAAATTAGAGTTTTTGATGATGTAATGATACAATAGGGTATTAGTTAGGCTATCCACATGGGTAGCCAGTTTGTCTTTCAAGCAAATGAAAAGTGCATTTGGCCTGTTTCAGCTAACTCACCAGCAATGTTCTGCATTAATTGGAGGAGGGGAGCACTGTGCTATTCCATGCTCCACACAGCCAAATAAATCATCTGCACTCCAGGACTTTCTTTGGCATCTCATTAAAACTGATTTCAACTTTCTGGATGGTATGATAGACATTTTTTTTTTCTTTTGTATTTTTGAAGCCATAACTTTTTCAGACCTTGGTGTAGCTCTGTGCTGAAAGCCGGCCCATGTCGAGTTTAAACGTGGAGCCAAACGGTTGACAACACAGCCCGAGTTTGTGTCTACATGCTCTGTGTGGCAGACAGTTGATGTTTAAATAGCTGCTTTTCTTCATGTTGACAACTGCTTCAATGTAAATCGTTCAGAAAAAAGAAAAAAGAAAAAAAAAACAACTTTGGGAGTTGAAGTGATTTGTTTTCTCTCCACTTCATGAACACAGACACACGCTCATAGACTTGAAACCCCTGCATGGACACACTCGTACTAAGATGGACACAAACCCACTCAGCCGAGGAGACAATTGAACCCACGAAAAAGAGATAACTTTGACCTAAAAAAAAAAAAAAAGAAAGACAAGCAAAAACATAGTGGCACAAAAAGGGGGAGGGAGAAAGCAAGACAAGGGAGACAAAGAGGTGTGCATGTTGTTAAACTTAAAAGACAGGGTTATACTTGTGTGACGGCTGCAAAGTCACTCAGGAGAACAGATAAAAATGCAGTTGACTGGCTATCAGCAGGGTGAGAGACCTCAAACAACAACAACAAAAAAAAATAAATGTATCAGAGACACGCTTTTTTTTTATTTTGTCAACATGGCTTTAGGCTCCATCCAGTATCAAAAAAATGATCAGTTTTTTTCTAACATTACAATGCTTTTTAAAGGTTCATGGCATCCTACAGGCCTGCTGGAAGGAACTCTATTCGTAGGTTTACATTTGATGAAATAGTTCTTCGATGTGGTTTGAGTCAATGGATGGAGGAGCAGTTCTGCTGCTCGTTCTCATTGCCAATAACCTCGACGAGCTCTTGATAATGCCGGATGAAAGTATCCAAGAACCGTTTGAGCGTTCCCCCTTTTTTGACAGACTAATTTCAGGAAAAACACAAACATTCACGCTCACGTTTCAGTTTGGCTCCTGGCTAGACTCGGTGTGAGCGCCTGTCGTCTTGATTGGAGCTGCTCAGACAGCTCATATTTATGTAAATTAAAGTAATTAAATAATTTCAGACCAGGAGGCATTGTAGTGGCTTTACACACCACCTTAGTTTGATGGTTTTTGTTGTTGTTTTCCTTATTTTATTTTATTTTATTTTTTTAAAACCTGGGTTTAACATGTGGGAAAGACATCCTGGATTATCATATATTTTAATGTATTTTATGAATTTATCATGAAACTTGATGTTCATGCCAAAAACAAAAAGAGTAAATAAAACAAGGGGAAAGCACGTGGACATGGCTTCAGGTTCAAATTTTGGCCAAAACTGAGCGAGAATAAATTCAAAGATTTAGCCAGCCTCTTGTTTAAGCATTGCAGTACATCCCTCCCCGATCCCTTTTTTTTTTTTTTTTTTAATACTTTCATCGTACTTCTGGCTTTGTTTACATTTTGACTGATTGGATTGTCTTTCCATCGATTGCCTCATTTGAGACACGGAACAACAGGAAAGTCTTCGGAGAGCGCTCCGCATCGATTTTGACGCACTGCGACCTTTGACTTTCACAAGTCTGTTACCTCAGCAGTAAAAAGGATTCGCGGAAGGCATGCGACGCCAATATAGACACATTTTAGAGTCGCACCTTTATCCAGAATTTTCCCATCGACCAGACTCATAAATATGCAGCTCGTCTTCCTTTTGTTTTCCTCTCGTTGACTGGACTTTCCCGTTTAAAACTTGACCAAAGTCATTTCAATAACACAAACACACACACACACACTCAAAAATGTACAGGCTCCCCAGTTACCTCTTATGCCTTCTGCAACACACTGATAAGGCCCTCTCTGTCTCTCCCCTAGTGTCTCTCACACTTTCTTTGTCCTCCTTGCATTTTCTCCATCTCTTTGCCGCTTTGTTCATTTTTGTTGCATCTCGGTCTCTGTTTAACTGTCTCCTGGTATCCATCATCTTTGTCATATTCCCACCATTCTGTTCACCTTCAAAATAGCCCCTTTCCCAGTTTTGGATTTTTGGTTTTTCAAATCATGATCTTGATTCATCGCTTTTCTTGAAATTGCTAGTGCTTAGTCCCAGTGGAAAGATGGCTTAAAACCATAGTATATTCTTTTTGGCTTAGATTTTGGGTCTGTATGACGGCTTCTGCGTTGGTTTTTTTCAGAATGTGGTAAGCGATAATTCTGAAAACAGTATTTTCCAAATCAAAACTCAATGAACAAAATTTAGTTGTTTTTTTTTTTTTGTTGTTGTTGTTGCTTTTTCTAGTATGGACGAAGCATGCATTTAATGCGTTGCAGCAACTTTTAAGAGCTGGGGTTACTAATTAAAATGATTGTCGTGTTTTATTCAGCAAAAGAAGTAAAAAGAAAAAAAAAAGAAGTTTCTCTTAACCCACATATTTGTTCCACACATTTATGCATGTGATAAGACATAAAAGACTGTGATGGTATGCTGCAGACAGGCAGAGTTGAAATGAGGATATGAAGGCCCCAGGATGCAGCTTTATCCTGCGATTCCTCTCAAATGAGCTTTTTATTTTTCTCCCTCTTTCATCTTCTTAACTGTGTAACAGAAACTGGGGTCCTGGACCAACCCTTTCATTACATTCCAGTTATTTGAAACTTTTTTTAACTGACAGAAGACTCACTGACTGCTAATTGATTTGGGCAGACCAATGTTTCTTTCTTTTCTTTTCTTTCTTTTTTTTTTTTTTTTACCCATTTCCTGACTTTTGAAGATCTAATCAGATTTACCTTACTTTGAACAGAGGCCAGGGGAAATGGGCCATACTTCAATTTCAAATTTATACAGCAGGAAAATAGGAAGTTATTGATTAATGTATTTCTAGAAACTCTGAACAACTTATAATGGTAAAGAATATATTTTAAAAAAGTGCTTTAGTGACATTTTTAAAGGAATAATTTATAGGAACTCGGTAGAAATAGTCAAGCGTCGGGCAGGTGTGTTTTTTGTGGAGAAAACAAAACATCAACTGAATATTAATATTTTAGTTAAAAGGTTTTCTAAAGATTTTATAAAGATGCTTTAAAATATGAATCTGTTAAAACGGTTTTTTACATCACTCGCAATGCTAGTAAATGTGTAAATATTTACATATAATATTAGGGTTTATGTTGACCACTTCCAATAATTACTGTACAAAGACTGTTATGTAGAATTATTACACAAAATGAAAAGGATTAGAATGGATTAAGCAATAAAATTGGTAACTTTGATTTGATTTAGAACACAACAAGACAGTCTGCATTTTTTTTTATCCCAATAGTAATTTTATGGCGTCTGAATGAACATGTTGTATAAAACAGCTGCCTCATCTAACCGGCTACACGCTCTCTCCTCAGTGGGTCTGCGAGCTCGTAAAGTGTACCCAAGGTTACTTTGTCAGAGCAGCTGTTTCCTGAAGAGAGACGGGAGTAAATTAAAACGGGTCACGTGACCTAGCAAACTGCGACTAACACCGACACAGACACCCAGCCCGCCGTAAGTATTGTTAATGTGTTACTCTGCAACTTTCAGAGGCCAGTTCTTCCTCCAGCTCTCTCTCTCTTTCTCTCTCTCCCTCCCTCTCTCTCTCTCTCTCTCTCTCTCTCTCAGACACGCATATCTCACTTTTCTGAGCTCAGCACGGCTCATGGCACTCAGAACAGCAACGAGTGCAATGAATGACATGCACTTGTACAGCTTAACTTAGGCTTTGGAGTGTGCGTGTCTTTGTGTGGAAGCGTATTTGATGTCAGCAGGGTTGATTCACACTCACTTACCCCCCGACAACTGGAATCATACCACCCGCCTCTTGACGAGCTCACATCACACACACTCGCACACACAAAGCTAATTAGGAGTCTTCATTATTGTTGGATTATGCTGTTCAGCTCCAGAGCTACAGGCATTCTTAATGGATCCAAAGGAGCTAAGGACTGTTAAGTACACTTAGCGGAGTGATACAATAGATTTATGCACAATAAGTTGTAATAAAGCATTGTATACATATACATTTTCTTTTTTTTCTTTTACTTTCAAAGTTGGCTTTTGCTTGGCAAGCTTTTCTGACTGGACTGAAAGGCAAATTGCTACTTCAGAAGAGAGAAGGAAGCATTTGAAATGTTGCCTCTTGCCCACATATTAATGTTGCTGACTGCATTGGAGCTGTCCATGCTAGGACCTGCTGAGACGTGAAGAGACAATCACAAGTCAGTGTTCTGCTCAAGTACATTTCAGCTGGGAATCAAACCAGTAACACTGTGATTGATCATACTACCTCTAAATCCTCTAAACCGCTGCGTGATATCCAGGTGTTTCTCTCACCCTCAGGAAATGTCCTACAGTCCTTCCTGGGGCGACACTGTGTTCAAGCTAAATCGATAATAGTATGCTGCTTAATCCCTTCCCTGTGTCTTAGGAGAAAATTTTTCTTACTTTTCAGAGACAAGTATCCACCATCGAGAGAGGAGCCAGTTTGTTCTCTTTTATTGGGGTTGACGGCAGATCACTGGTTCAAATCCCGGTCTGCCCGGGCACAACACTTCACCCATCTTGCCATTAGAAGGACCCACTATAAAGGACATTCTGAATAAAATTGCTTATTATTATTGTTATTAATAACAGACATGTTAGTAAATGTGTCTGCAAGTGTCTGTCGGTAAAATAAAAACCACCCATTGCAGGCCTGTTACCACAGAAAATGACAAGCTAAGAACAATCTCCAATTTTACACCAAGAGAATGACAAGGAAGAACTATTGGACTTATCACAACAATATAACTTTTGCAAAAATAAATAAATAAATAAATAATTTAGCTAATAATATATTGTATTTTGTTTAAGTTGTGCAGAATAAATCTGCTCAAAATCAGTTCCTCTCAAAATTTTCCCACCATGTGATTAAAACATTGAGTGCGACCGTCACTACTACACATGAGCACTGTGAGAAAGGAAGAGATACCAAAAATGATTAAAGTACAAGTTTCTACATGAAGAGGCGAGTGACTAAAGGGACTCGCCTTTTTTGGGGGGGTACACTTTGAAATGAGTTTCTATTTTTCTCGATTATCATACCCTCAATAGCACTACAACCAATGTGACATGTAGGAACCATCTATGGTTCATTTCTTAACGCCATCTTGGTGTTATAGGAACCTCACCCTTAGCATGATGTCCCCTCTTCAAACCAATATGCATCTCTCCACTCATCCTCCCACTGGCTCTTTGTTCCAGCCTCACACCCTCCTCAGTCATCTTCTCTTCTGTCATAAAAATCATGAAATGTAATATTTTTGCATGTAGTGATGACAGTGTCAGTTGCCATGTCTTTGTGTGTCTTTGCTTGTGACAGTCCACATTAGTGCCGACGTCTAAGCTTCTGCTTGTGGCTACATGGTTGAGTTATTGCATGCTTGCGTGCGTGTGTGTGTGTGTGTGTGTTTTCTGTGTGTGCATTGCTTCTAGCCACAACTCCACACTCAACTGGCTTATTGCTACCTTCTTGCATCATCACTCTAAAAGATCTTAAAATCTCTGTGGCGGCTTTTAGTTGCAAACTGCAATTTAATTTAGTGTTACGTTTCTTTCCTCCACATGTCGGCTTAGAGGATGAAAAAAAAAACTGGTGGATAGTGGATATATTTTTCAATGGCAATAAAAGCTGAAAGTGAGGAAACAGAAGAATGGTTAGTCACTGACTAGTTGATGGAGCTGTAAAAAAAAAAAAAAAGATGGATTGGAGTACACCTGCAGCCCTGTGGACCATTCCATATGATCCTGTAACGTACGGCTGATTTTTTTTCTCGTTTGATTTTCCTTTCTATGACCTTGTTTCGAAAATAGATGATGAAAAAAAATGTAGTTTTTACATGTTTGTTAAAACTCTCATTGTGTTCTGACAGTAAAGTAGGAGACGGATATTGTGTGAAAAAAAATTGAGCCCCTCTTGCTCGTCATTGTGGTCCTGCAGCCATTTGCAGAAATAGATTGCTTTCGGTTAGAAACAACCAATCAGAGTCAGGAAGAATGTCTTAGCATGTCAATCACACTTGTGTTCGAGCTGCCCACACTCTTTCTGGTAAAAATAATAAGAAGGGACTCTGATCAAATGAGACTAAAATTAAGATCAAAGCCAGATTCC